>NC_058416.1:44031086-44130984 GCF_002201575.2 Neomonachus schauinslandi
AAGGAAGGAAGGAAGGAAGGAAGGAAGGAAGGAAGGAAGGAAGGAAGAAGAAAAAAAGAAAGAGAGAGAAGGAAGGAAGGAAGAAAGAGAAAAAAGAAAGAATTTAGAGCTAATGTGTTGATAGAGAGGTAACAAGAAGGACCCCCGACAATTTGTTTTCTTCAATCAGCTTTTTCGTTGCTACAGAATGAGCAAGTTGCAATTCAAAAAGACTCATAAGCGGGCGCCTGGGTGGCTCAGATGGTTAAGCGTCTGCCTTCGGCTCAGGTCATGATCCCAGGGTCCTGGGATCGAATCCCGCATCGGGCTCTCTGCTCCTTGGGAGCCTGCTTCTCCCTCTGCCTCTCTCTCTCTGTCTCTCATGAATAAATAAATAAAATCTTAAAAAAAAAAAAAGACTCATAAGTAAGAGGTAATAAAATTACTCCCACAAGTATAGCAAATACGGAGGGGATGAGAATTTATCTACCGTTTACATTTACTGCAAAATCCTAGAATTGAGATTAGTTTGTTAAGATTGAAGTTAGCAAAACCCTGACAGTCTATCTAGGCCACCACCAGCAACCTTGAAGGTAAGATTAAACATGTCTTTCATTTTTATTAAGACATTTCTGCAACATCTTTTTAGTCTGGGGACTAAAGCCAAGTTAGGAAAAAGAGCAATGTGAGTGTGCCATCCCAATGGTTCAGAATGAGAGACATGTGTTTGTGCGAGGGCATACTGGCATGCACATAAAGTCTAGGTATCTGAAATGGTCCACATTGTCCAATAGAATCCCTTCTCTTAAACCTGCCCCTTCCCAGTATTAAAATTGAACAGTAGCTCTGAGTTCCCATCGATCCTAATGGAACTAAAATATGGTGAACTTATTTACTGTTGTTTCTATTTGTAATCTACTCTCCAAGGTCAAAGATTTTCCTGTTCTTTGGAATTCACTCCTAGGCCCTCTTCTTACCCTATTCTCTCTCCTTGGACAATCATATCTACTCCGCATAGTTTCCATTATCATCCAAGGACCAACAACCTCATGTGCCTATATCCAGTCTTGATTGCTGGAAAAGGGTAGATGTAAATGCCTATTCTGCATCTCCACTTATATTTCTCAAAGACCCACAGATTTAACTTATCCAAAACAATGCAACTCATGGTTTTCCAGGTGCCAACCCTACTCTTTCTCCCCCTCTCCCCATTTCAGTAGGTGACCCTGGACTAGGAGTTATTCCTGATTCCTCCTTCTCCTTGACTCCCCACATCCTATTGATTCTGCCTCTTAAAACTTCTCTATCTATCCATTCTGTCTCCCTCCAGCAGCCTGTGGTTCCAGCCACCATCTTCTTTCAGGAAGAATACTCAAAAAGCCTCTTAAATGGTTTGGCTGCACCCATTATCAGCTTCTTCCAGTTCATTCTCTATAAGATAGCTGGAGAATTCGTTTTAGAAAACAAGATTTGTCCCTCTTCCTTGCTAAATACCTTTCAGTGGTTTTCTATTCCTCCTTGGATAGAAAAGACACAGTCCGTAATCCGTAATATGTCCTTTGAGGTTCTGCATGATCAGGACGCCTCCTATCTTTCCTGCCTCGGTTTGCACTTCTCTTTACACTCCAACATTATTGGTCTTTAAAAAAATTTCTCTGATGGGCCATTCTCTTTTTTTTTTTTTTTTTTGCCCCAGGACCGATATATATTCTGTCATATAATTTTTCTCTTTCCCACTTACTCTGCCTTTACTTTCTAGTGCCTCCTTTATGGTCAACACAAATTTCATTTCCTTAGGGAAGTATTTCTGGACTCTACAGTACAATTTCCTCTCATATGCTTGCACAGAACATTTCTCCTACATAGAACTCAATAAAATTGTTTGATGACTCTCTTCCCTACCAGGCTGCAATCTGTCTTGTTCAGTGCTGTGGATCTAGCAACCCGCACATTTTCAGGGAAGAAAAGAGAAGAAGCAAGTAAATGGTTTTAGGAAACTATTGCAGGCTTGAGTTAACATTTCAACCCCTTTTTTTTTTTTTTTTTTTTTTTTTGCTTCTGGTGGAGTAGCAATTATCATCAAATAATAGCTCCGCTCAAATTTGTTTATCAGATGAGCAGAAAGCAACGTGTGGAAGAAAAGTGACACAAAAGGAAAGTAGGGGGGTTTGGTGGCAGAACAGAAGGTAAACGTTAGAAATATAGGACACTGTGTCAAAAGGAGGCCAGGGGATGGTGGACCCTGCAAAATAGAACACTAAGGGGAAAGAGGAGATGCAGAAAACAACTTTGTATCATCTTGGCAGTAACTTGGGCTTTAGAGTCAGAAAGACCGGGGGCTGAATCCCAGCTCTGCAATTTACAAAGCAATTAACGAATCTCTCTGAGTCCCCATTTCTTTATTGTGATTTGGAATGATAATACTGCAACGGAAGAGTGTGAAGATTACTTCTTTTTTTTTTTTTTTTAAAGATTTTATTTATTTATTTGAGACAGAGAGAATGAGAGACAGAGAGCATGAGAGGGAGGAGGGTCAGAGGGAGAAGCAGACTCCCTGCCGAGCAGGGAGCCCGATGCGGGACTCGATCCCGGGACTCCAGGATCATGACCTGAGCCGAAGGCAGTCGCTTAACCAACTGAGCCACCCAGGCGCCCGTGAAGATTACTTCTTTTTAAGGAGCAGGAACATTTTTGGCACACAGCCAAGTCTGAATTGTCAATCTCTTCCTTCTTCTCTAACTCCAGCAGGACACGCGTTCCACTTCCGTTTCGTTCACATTCAGTTGATCAAGCAGTCAAATTCGCGGCACATACATTTCATGTAAATTGTGTATCAGTCAGGGTCTCGTGAGAATACATGAATCGTGCTGTGTGATGCAGGAGAGTATTTGATCCGAGGGACTAGTTAAAATGGTACTAAGAGAGCTGAAAAATCTAACCAGAGAAGGTGAGGCGGGCGATAGGTGAGCAGGGGCAGGTAGCTCCCGGGACCCCCCCAGCCTGCGGAACCAGAGAGTAGGAACCCCTGGGACGTGGCCAGAGGGGAAGCGGCTGCTGCCCACTGAAGGTGCCACTCAAGGCAGAGACAAGGGGAGAAGTAGTACTCTGACCTCCTCCATCCTCCTGGCGCCTTCCAGCCTCCTGCCAGTCTCCCACTGGCCAAACCTAACTGGAGCCAGTGAACAGCGCCTCCTGGTAAATACCGCTTGCCAGGCGGACCTCTGTGATTGAAAGCAGAGAAAGGAAAAGGATCTGAGTGAAAACAGGCAAATGACTGGCACGAATGGCAAGGAAGGGCAAGCAAAAGTGAGTTAGTAGAACTCTTACCAAAACGGGACTACCCTGCTATGGTGCAATCCACCAGACCGTCTCAGGACAGATAACAAATCACAGTAATTTCACTCGTTGGGCTTTACAGAGCCTCTTCAGAGGCTAATATGGTGTAATGGAAAGAAAGTGGGCTTGGGAGGAGACGGTTTTGGTGTGTCAGCTTTAACATGAGGGAGAGGTCAAAGGAGAAAGCAAGTCTCTCTACTCTTCTTTCCACTCTTCTCCCCAAATCAGTAAACACCGTTCCCAAACTGGTAAAAGTCTTCTAGAAGTTGTTGCTGTATTTGCAAATAGATACCTATATAGAGACATAAATCTTATTAAAAAAAAAAAACCCACAACAGAATGCTAAATACACTGTTCTGAAACTTTTTTCTACTTCAAAATACACCTTTGACCTCTTTCCATATCACATATATAATTTTGTCATTACTTTTAATGAATGCATATATCCACTGTATGCTCAGATAATAATTCATTTAACCAATCTAATATTGGGAGTTATTTTTAGTGTTTCCAATTTTTTTTTTTTACTGAAAATAAGTTTGGAAAGAACATATCTGTACAAATACCTGCAGGGTAAACCTCTAAAAGTGGGATTTCTGGGTCAAAGGGTAAGATGTCATAAATTTTAATAGATAACATTACCACAAGGCATTCCCAAATTTATATTCTCATCAAGATTGGATGGAGAACTTTTTTCCTACAGCCCGGATAACACAGTGTTTTCTACTTTTTAACCATATAAAATACACACAAAACCAAATTTCATTATAGCTTAATAAGGAAATTAGATTTTGTTATTTTTTTCATGTCTTTAATTATTGGTTAAGTGTAACATTTACAAGTACTTTGGCAATTTTTATTTTTCTGTGAACTGCTAACCCATATTCTATGACAATGTTTTGACTAGATGACTTTTTAAAATCTGCTTACTGATTTATAAAATATAATAAAATTTATCCCAAGGCATTAGGTATTGCCATTTTTTTCCTCATTTGTCTCAGGTTTTTGAACTTTTCTGTTGTTGTTTGCCATGCAGGAATTTGCCACTTACAAACTGTGGAGTCTAGAGCAAGTAAATTAAATTAAATTAAATTAGCCTCTCATTAACTTATGCATCTGAAAATGGGGAATAACAATATGCTCTTCATGTTTGTTTTGAGGATCTCTGAGAATGTATGTTTGCATTTTTTTTTCCCATGGAACACAAATAGCCATTTTTGTTGTTAAACATTCTTTCATGTTACTCACCTCATTCAAACTACATAACATCTTTCTGAAATGGGTATGGCAGCTCTTGATATTTTCATCTTACAGATTGAGAAGCTAAGGCTCAGAAAATTTTCTTGAATTCATTACAGTCAGACAACTCTGAAGATCTAGAGATGCAATTCTTGGTCTACGATATCAAAAATAAACACACCACTTTACCCTTGTGCTTTCTAGTGGTTGCATGTGGAGGCCAAAAGGAGAGATCTTCTACAATTAATGAAAAAAGAATGCTCTAGCAGGACTAACAGGTAGTTGAGATGGAAGCAAAATCAACTCTGTGGGGGGCCTTTTCAAATTTGTTTCAAATTAACATGCCAACTAAGGGACAAAGAAGGTAATCTTTCTGGCTGTGAGAGTGGTAAAGGGGAGAGAGAATGGTTATGAGCTCTTTTAAAAGTCACCTTATAGCCTTATCTTCCATTCAGCTCTTGGATACTGCCTAAAACAAAAGTCCAAGTCTTCATATAAGCAAAAAGACAATTATTTATTGTACACAAATCTATTCAACCAAACTTTATGCAGACTAATTAACTCTAAGAAACAGGATATTTGAATACAAAGGAAAAAAGATATTCTCCAAAAATATCATGTTGGAATATGCAATAGTATCTTCATAGCTTTTCATCTGCTATTCAGGGAAAGTTACCTGTGACATGAAAGAAAATTTAACAATGAAAGTTGATCATGTAGAAAGAGCTAAAGTATAAATAAAAATGGAAATGCCTAGCATATAGGCCATTATCAGTAAGCCAGATGAAAGTTTAAGCATTTCAAATATCCTAGGGGCTTCAGTTGCTCTAATAAAATGGAAATGCTTCCAGACACACATGCTTAGAGAGATTATTTCAAGGTTTACAGATGCAAAGCATTTTAGTTTCAGAGGCAAGAATGGGAGCCTAAATCAGATGAGACTAATAGCAAGTTCATCACCTCTGAAACCGTGCACACACACTAAAGATTTTTTTTCACAATAATTTTAGGAGGAGGTCAGCCCTGTGGCTCTCTGCACTGGAGAGAGACACAGCTATTTAAGTATTTGAAGGTGAGGCAATAAACGGCACCAGCCATTAAAAAGAGGAACGACCACTAGCAGGCGCTATATGGTTCTCAGAATATTTTTGAAGACAAACACACATCTCCATTATGGTCCCTTGCATGAACTCTTCCAGAGACACATCACCCTGGAAGAGTGTCCTGCATTGTGGATTTTACAACTACAGCTAGAGATTTTAAAAATTCAAAATGTTATTGGAAATAAATTTTAAAAAATAAAAGACCTGAAGTCGTTCAGTCAAGGAATGCATTAATATATTTTAGAAATACATTTCTTTGGCCAAACATCAACCTGAGTTTGCCAAGAGGCAGGAATATCTGTGAGACAGGGTGAGGTGAGGAGTTTCTTTCTTTCTTTCTTTCTTTCTTTTTTTTTTTTTTTTAAAGATTTCATTTATTTATTTGTCAGAGAGAGAGACAGCGGGCACTCACAAGCACGGGCAGAAGCAGGTTCTCCGCTGAGCAGGGAGCCTGATGCAGGACTCGATCCTGGGACCCTGGGATCATGACCTGAGCAGAAGGCAGATGCTTAACCGACTGAGCCACCCAGGCGTCCCGAGGTGAGGAGTTTCAGCACTGACCTGGCCTAGGGAGATCTTGAATTGGTTCTATTCTCTGTAGACAGACACAAAGTACCTCACATGCTTTTCCTTCTATATCATGTCTACTCCTCCAGACGACCAGGGACCTTCTGTCTCTGAGGGAATCATTAGTGCTTGGACTGCTGAAAGAAGGGTGGTTCGCATAATCTAAGTCTGAGGGCAAAGCCTCTGGGCACAGATGGCAATCACTCTTATTGGATGACAAGCTGTCGAAGCCTGGTGGAAGGTTTTCCCTTGATGCCGATGAGAACGATGCTGAACTTGCCTGCTTGATATAGGCAATGCACCAAGCTCCCTGGAGTGGAAATACGATGGGTGACTTCTTGGCTTCTACATGGCTTTCGGGATCTGTTGACAGGGGATGATTATTCAGCTTGAGAGGAGGCCTGTCCTGGAAGATGATGTCCCTCCTATCAGTGTGAGCACTCAGGTCTGGTTCTCCAGTCCTGGCACCACTGACTCCTACTCACGGTGCAGTCTTCTGCCTTCTTTCATTCTCATCCAGACTCTTCATTTAGACTGTTGTCATGATAGCCAGGACTTCAGCCATTTCTCAAGACCTCATCTTTATGTCCTGACTTAAGTACTAGATCTAAAGGGCAAGAATTTGATTGTTTCAATTTTTATTTCTCCATGTTTTTTCCCTGAGGCAGTAGTTACAGGACATGAAATTTATGGGATGGAATGGGGCCAGGAATATGACAAGAAACAGAAAACTACCAGGATCAGAAAACATAATGGCTAATATCCTACTCCAGACCATTTTAAGAATTTAATAGAATATTTACAATTAAGGGGCACCTGGGTGGCTCAGTCGGCTAAGTGTCTGCTTTTGGCTCAGGTCATGATGCCCACAGTCCTGGGATGGAGTCCCACATTGGGGTCTGTGCTTCTTCTTCTGCTTGCTGCTCCCCCTGCTTGTGCTTGCTCTCTCTTCCCTCTCTCTCTGACCAATAAATAAAATCCTTAAAAAAAGAATATTTGCAATTAAAACTTAGAGCCAACAGCAGACTACTGACCCTTCCCATTTCATCATGAGCTTCTAACAGATTCTACTTCAAAGGTAGCATGTGTTAACAGTATGGCTTCAAACCTACTACAGGCATCCTCATGTGAACGTCATGTCAGAGAGAGTTGGATGGAACTAGTGCTATCCCATGGTTCTTGTTACAACAAAGCAGGAAGACAAGAGAGAGTGCCCTAGTCTGGGTGCATTGTGCTTTTGAAATGAAAAAGGAAGGTTGCCCGTAATAGGCATTTCCACCAGAGAGCAGTCACAATGCCCAGTTGGTTCTCATGCTTTTGATAGTTCCTGACTGTGTCTAACTCTCCTGCTGAGTTCCTGTCTCCGGCTCACATATTAATATTAACTCGGCCTGCAATGAGGCAGATTTCTCTTGTTGAGAGACAACATTTTGATCTGTGCACTTTATCATTAAAATGTTCCCTGAAAGCCCATCTTGCAGCATTCCCCAAATCATGTTCCATAGAATCCTGGTAGTCAGCGAGATGTAAAAAGGTGTTGCACAGATAAAAGGGATCTGTACTCATACTACTCTGCAAACTTTACCTCCTATCATAAAGATTCCGAATTCAATTAACATATAAAAGGTTCAAAGAAAAACGACATGAAAGAAACCTGTCTAACTTTGATAAAGCCACCATTTCTCAAACTTTTCAAATAAATCTTGGTTTTATTCATCTAATATCAATGAATAGCACATGGCGCACATTTGAAAAGGCTGCTGTATTCACATGACATAATTTATTCAGATATTTGATTCCACACATCTTTTCCAATAGAGATAGAATCTATTTCCATTTAGGGCAAAATCATACAATATTCAGAAGCATAAAAATATTTTTAATTGAGAAAAAAATTTTTACATACTAAATTCAGAACTTCAGGTGGTCCTTGGAACAACATGAAAAACTAAAGTTTGAACACTGTGGCACCATTTAAATTAATCTGTATGGACATCGCTGTCATTTTATAAGTCATCGACCTTCTTTAAGGTAAGGGATCCAAGTAATAAGTAGATAGATCCAGGTGAGTCTGGAGCAGATGAGCCACATAGAATTGGGTTGCTCAGACCTCTCTGCTCAGAGCCAGACTGTGAGGTGTTGACCCATGAAGCCCAAGGGCAATGCAAGACAAGGGATGAGTTGTTAAGGCAGTCAGGAGCCAGAAGAGCTCAGTGACTAGAAAGCAGTTAAGGCAATAGAACAAATTCCGGGATCCTGGAAAAGCACAGATACCAAAAGATTAGAAAAAGTGGAGGAAAAGACATATGGGGTAAGGGTGCAGACACATAGGACAAACAGACTGGAGAGGAGGCATGAACACTAACAAGAAAGACCTTACAACGGATGTCTGCTGTAATGAATAACTTACAAAAAAAACCCCAAACCCTTCCTCTTGGGACAGATGACCTTTGCAGGCAGGGGCTAGTCCAAAGTCTAAAGGGTTGAGTGGTTTATCTGGGTAGAGGAAAAACCAAATGAAAGTAAGAGCAACATCTTTATGGTAAGGCAGGAATCATCCTCATGTTCACCTGAGTTTGGAGGAAGAAGGATTTGACCAATTATTATGATCTAGTGATCCATTTTGTAGAAATCCTCTTCAGTACTTTGTGATCATAATTCCAATTTGACCTTTCTTCATTTACAAAACAATAATGGGTTATGTGATAGAAACACCCCTATTGATGAACTGACCGATATGCCTGTCATGTATGTCTTTTCAGAGATGACAAATTAAGTGTTAACATATTAATAAATGCCCAATGCCAATAGATATAAATTCCAATAAATATGAAGAGCCAAAATTTGAGCTTACATTATTATGCACAAGAATTAAACATAAAATATGGAGAATTTGTCATTTACTGATAAATGTACTATAATTGATTTCAATGAATTGAGTGATGCTTTATTTTTTATTTTAGTAAAGTTCATCTTTACTTTAGTAAAGTCTTTGATTCTAACCCACAGATCACTATTAACACAAATTAAGATGTGTGGTACTTGCCATGTTACCCTTTCTGGTACTTGCATTAAGCTACACATAATAGGTCATTACAGTGGCTTTGCATTAGCCTGAGGGGATGTAATAGGTAGTATTTAGAATGGATTGATCCTCAGGTCTCTCCCAATCAATAATTTATTGATACTCTGCTCTAAGGGTTTAAAGCATACTAACCATATTACTGAAGAGCTTATGTTAGGTGGGTTACTAAGACTTTGAAACTAGGAAACAAGGCCCAATATGATTTTTGTAAAGAATATATTGCATTTGCAAAACCACGGTAAAATTCAATGAAATCATATGCAGACTGATTTAGATAAGGAAAAGAATCTGAAAACAAATATAGGGTGTTGAAATAATGATTAATCATATGTATAGAGAGATTAGCCATGTCAACATGATACCAGATATATTAATATGATTAACTTATATAAATAATCTCAAGGTCTCTGAGAATTAGTTATGAGCAGACTTTGGAGACTGGTCAAACATATGATCTGTTTAAAAGTGACAACCTTAAAGAGGTGGAAACTAAGACCTATCTGACAATATACTCATTGGCACATAGTTTATTCTCCATTGGCGTCTATTAATGTTATAGCTGTTAGGATTTGGTCAGGAAGACAGAGGTCACTCCATGTAGCCCAGACATAAAGGATTTTAATATAGGAAACGTGGGCTTAAACAACTGTTGAGAGAGTTGGGAAGGGCAAGGTCAGAGAAGCCACCACTGGTGATCTCAGCCCAAAACACTGAAGGGAATGGTTTTCCACACTAACGAGGCAGATGCCCTGACCCTCTTGGGCACCCATCCCTTTGCCCACAACTGCCTTCAGAGATGAATGACTAATTCTTTCTCTTCCACCTTCCAGATCTAACGGGAAGACTTCTCGTTGTCAAACTCTGCCTGGGCCATGTAAAGAAAGGGATTCTGGTGAAGATAATTCTCGTTCTAGAGAAAGGTGATGGTATGATACAGAGCTGACAGCAACCCAGCACAATTATATAAACGAAGAAAGGATAAAACAATTTGCGTGTTTAGAGGAGATGAAGACCCCATGAAGAAAGGATAAAACAATTTGTGTGTTTAGAGGAGACGAAGACCCCATGAAGAAAGGATAAAACAATTTGCGTGTTTAGAGGAGACGAAGACCCCATGAAGAAAGGATAAAACAATTTGCGTGTTTAGAGGAGACTGAATATGACAGATTGTCACAAAATTTTTGACCTCTTGGGAAGCCAGGTTAAAATTCTTAGCCAAATCAATTTGTAGATGACTGAGTCAACAGTGGCCACAATAGTAAGAAACAACCTCAGTATTTCAGGACTACAATAACACGTATTATGTTTTATCTGTGTGTCAGCCAGTTAGCTTGGGCAACAGTGCTAATCTCAGCTGGACTTGGGAGCTATTTCCATGTCGGTTCAGATTCAAGTCTGCTCCACATGTCGCTCGTTTTTAAGAGCTACCTATGGCAGGCAGATTAATGGTCCCTCAAAGATGTCCACATCTTACTCCCTGAAACCTATGAATATGTTATGTTATATGACACAGGGGAATTAAGGTTGCAGAAGGATTTAAAGTTGCTAATCAGCTAACTTAGCCATGGGGAGATTATCCAGAATTATCCTGTGTTATCCGGGAAGGTACATCTTGAAAAGTGGAAGCTAGAGGCCGAGGAGACAGAGAATCAGGAAAGCCAGAGAGCAGCATGAGAAGCACTTGACCCAACATTGCTGGCATTGCAGGTAGAAAAGGAAGCTACAAGCCAAGGTCTGGACGCACCCTCCAGAAGCAGGAAAGGGCATGGAAACAAATTCTCCCTAGAGCTTCCAGAAGGAACACAACTCTCCCAAAACCTTGGTTTTAGCCCAGTATGACCACGTTGGAATTCTGCTGTACAAACCTGTAAATAGTGGGCGCCTGAGTGGCTCAGTTGGTGAAGCATCTGCCTTCAGCTCAGGTCATGATCTCAGGGTCCTGGGATTGAGCCCCATATCTGGCTCCCTGCTCCCTGGGGAGCCTGCTTCTCTCTCTGCCCCTCCCTCCTGCTCACTTGTTCTCTCTTTCTCTCTCTCTCTTTCTCTCTCTCTGTCTAAAAAATAAATAAATAAAATACTTAAAAAATAAATAGTAAATTGGTATTGTTTTAAGCCATTAAATTGGTGATAATTGGATATGGAAATTACAAGGTAATAGAAACCTAATACACTACCCAAAGCTCATTATCCTTGCGGTGATGGCAGAAGTACAGGAGAGTGAGAAGAAACGCTCAGTGCTCTTAAGGCCTCAGCCTTGCGTTGCATCCTGTCACCTCTGCTCAGCTCCATCAGTGTGGTAAGGAAATGCATGTTAGTTCTTGTGGAAGGAACTTCAAAGTCATATGGCAAAAAGCCTGGACTCAGGGAGGGGTGAAGTGTTGGGCGCAATAATGCAACTTACCATGGAAGACATCTTACTGCAGTAACGTGAATTCACAAGTAACTCTTCTGAAAGGAGAGTAACCATTGAGTGTTCCACATATTGACTTAGAATTCAGGCATTCCTTATTATTCAGCCATACAAAGAAGGAAATCCTGTCATTTGCCATAACACAGATTGACCTTCTTATGCTAAGAGAAATAAATCAGACCGAGAAAGACAAATACTGTATGATCTCACTTATACATGGAATCTTAGAAAGTCAGACTCGTAGAAACAGAGTAGATTGATGGTTGCCAGGTACTGAGGCATGGGGGAAATGGGGAGATATTGGTCAAGGGTACAAATGTCAAGCTATAACATGAATAAGTTCTGGACATCTAATGTACAGCATGGTGACTGTAGTTATCAATATCATATATTTGAACGTTCCTGAGTAAATCTTAAATGTTCTCACTATACATACACAAAAAAATGATAACTGTGTGAGGTGATGGGTGTGTTAACTAACCTTATTGTAGTAAATGTCTTTCAGTATATATGTGGATCAAATTATCATGTTAGTATATATTAATAGTATTGAATATTAATAATATTTTGTTACCTATTTTATAATATATATATACACATATAATGACTAAATCCTTTTTTACTTATATTTCCACTTTATTGAGATATAATTATGTACATATATCTACTATATATAATATTACATATATGGTTTATATTGTATATTAATATATACATATAATATAATTATGTATATGTCATGTAAATAATGTATGTGTGTAGTGTATACAATATATTATATATTTTATATATTACATATACATAACATATATATACATGATATATATTCAATTATATCTCAATAAAGTGGAAAAATAAGTTAAAAAAAGAATTCAGGCATTCCATTCTCTACAGTGCGGTACAATTTTAAACACCTTATATTGGTAAATCGTGAAAGTTGGATAATTTTACACGCTACCTGGGAAGTATGAAAATCAATAGCCTAGGGCCATAGAAACTGGTACCGCCATTGTTAGGAGAATGAAACATAAAATGTGACAGGCATCTTATGGAATACTGGGCAGCAGTCAAAAGCAGTGAGTTAAATTGGCACAGAGAAACGGATAGATTACAGAAACGTGTTGGGTGGGGAAGAGAGAGGAAGAATGGAAGATCCCATCACACAGTACCATTTATGCAAAACTAAGTGCCCTCCCAGAACTGTGTCATTTTTGAGCATCTGTAATTATCTAAAGAAGTATGTAGCAGATGGATTTGTATGTAGCTATTGTATGTAGCTACATATGTAGCAGAATATATAGTAGACACATTAACAGGTGCCTATAGGCGGTAGGAGATGGGATTGAGAAAATTAAGCAATAGGGAAAATCATCAGATTTTTAAAAAGAGACACTCTGATAGACGATGACAATAGTAATTCATGAACTAAGAAGTGTTGGATAAATCAAATTTTGCACACTTGATCCTTAGGAAGCAAGGAAGGGGGGAGAGAGGCTGGGAAGAAGAGAGGCAGGAAACCTGAGAAGAGTAGAGAGCCCCGAGAGAGGAGGGGATTGGTGGCCATCAGCTAAAAGCTTCATAAAACAGGAGAATTTCTCTATCATGGACATTCTTTCCCATTGTTTTATATTTAGCAGGAGAAATAAGCTTTCTAACCTCTCTTAATGTCATGCTTGATAGATCAATAAGTAGGTATAGATATCGATTATATAGAGCCACTTTATACATATACAAGATATATAATTGCAAGGTATATAGACTTCAAATATAATGTATATTATAATATTATATATTATTACAAGTATACATTATGTAAATATGAGCGAGAGAAATTCTTCTCTGTGAAATCTCTCTATAGCTACTTCATTTCTCTCCTTAACTGTTCTTAATAAGCAAGTTTCCTGAGAGCTATTTGACCCTAAGGGTTAATTTTTAAAGCTACATTTCAAGGTTTCCCTTTTAAAAATGTATCTTTCTTGTGAATAAATATTGCAGAATGAGGCAGCTGAAGTGATCAGTTACCTTGGGTGTGTCTTCAGTCATGGAAAATTTTCTCTGCAAGATGGACATTGCTTCAATCTTTCAAAGTGAAGCAATGGAGAGGAGGCTGGACCAGCCTGTGGAGACATGGGGGGATATTCTAGATGGTCAATGACAGGGACGGTGTAAACACTGGGATGGATGCCCCGGGTCAGCCACAGAAGTGAACATGGTACCACCACGCTGCCCGCTCCCTTGTTTTGCGGTCCCGTTTACACGTTTACATTTCAGCTCTGCTACATCAGCCCTCGTTTCTTCCCGCACTCTAGTTCCCCATTCATGACTGCTCTTGCCAGACGTAGAGGATTTGTTGAGACTGAGGACTAGGCTGGACACATAGTAATTTTGTGATCATCACACGTATTAGTAATGAGTGAACAAGCAAATGAATGTCCACTTCATCCCTCTTTCCCTCTCTGTATGTACACACACACACACATACACACACCGTGTGTATATTTCCCCCTAGAGACCTACTCAGCCATGTCTCTCGCTACCATCAACTCTCCAATTTCTGCCAGAATCCGGGCTCACCCTGCTGCCTCCTCATTCTTGCACAGCTACCCCTGCTGTGGGTCTCAAACAAGATTCAGGAGCTGCACTGTTCAGGGAAACTGTAGGGAAGGGTAGGACCTGATGGGAAACAAAAACAGAGGTTCTTTTCTCATAGAACAGCTGGCGTGGCTGGCTCATCAATGGCCTCTGGCTCTTAGCCCAAGCCCAGCTAGCAGGGCAGGGCCATGTGTGAGTGAGGCTGCCTGCCCACGAGCCCTTACTTCCCTTTGCACCCTGGGCTCCCCTGGGCCCGTCTGCTCAGCGGTGATCAAGGAAACATAAGTTTATTCCAACAAAAGCACAGAGGACTCCCTCTGATTGTATTTCACTGTAAAAGGAACAAGGATTGGGACGCCTGGGTGGCTCAGTCAGTTGAGCGTCAGGTTGTGATCCCAGAGTCCTGGGATCGAGTCCCGCATCGGGGAGCCTGCCTCTCCCTCTGCCTGCCGCTCCCCCTGCTTGTGCACTCTCTCTCTCTCTCTCTCTGACAAATAAATAAATAAAATATTTTTTTTTAAAAAAAGAAAGAGGATTGCTCAAAAGAAGTAATGGTGCCAATGACAGGATTTCAGGCTTTAGTGGAGAAGGTGTTTTTAAAATCAAGAGCATTCCCACACGTGAGAAAACAGATGGACCCACGTACTGCCTCTATTTTAATCCATTTCAAATGTGAAGCAGGGTTAACACTTTGTCTTAGTCCACTCAGGCTGCCACAACGGAAATACCACAGACCGGGTGGCTTATAAACAACAGAAGGGTATTTCTCACAATTCTGGAGGCTGCAAAGTCCAAAATCAAGGTGCTGGCAGATTTGGCGTCCAGTGAGGGTGCACGTCCTGGCTCATAGACGCTATCTTTGTGCTGTGTCTTCACGTGATAGACGGGATACGCTCTCTGGCTCTTGTTTATAAGGGCCCCAATCCCACTCATGAAGGATCCACTGCATGACATAACCACCCCCGTAAAAGCTCCATCTTTCAATATGATCACATTACTTTTCAGCCTAAGAACTTGGGGGGGTCACAAATACTGTTTATAGCATACTTCTTCTCATTTTCTATAAATAATCTGCTCACCAAGGTGTTCCTAAACAACGTGCAAAAAGTGGAGGAAGGGTTTTATGTTACCCAGCGGGCAGAATTTACTTCAAAAGTTCACGTCTGACATCTGTTCTCAATCCTCCACAAATACACTTCAGTCCCTTCGGTAAATCTCCACGCTTGCACACCTGCACCCCCTCTACCCCAACAACAAAACCTTCCAAATACCCAAGATTTCGCTCGGAAGACAATGAGGGCTTTATGTCACATAGAAAATAGGCCAGACTGTGAGATAAGAACTGGAAAATTGGGCTTTTTTCTTTGTGTATGTAAAATTCTTGGTTGTATATGCATTTGTGGATGTATGTTACATCAAGAGAGAGTCTTCATGGATATTTACCGGTTCCAGTGATTTTTCCAGATTGTTTTCCAGAATGAAAAAAAAAAATAGCAATTGGAACCAGCCTGATTTTTTTAATTTAAAAAATATTTTTTTAAAGTATATGTAAAAAAGCTCCAGGTTGCTATGATTCTTCAGTTATGACAACCTTAAAATATGCAATCTGCACAGCAATAGGATTCTTATCAGTGAAAAGGTTAAACTGTAAATAGCTGAATTGTAAGGCTGACTTCAAACTTAGCTCAGAGTGGAGAATTTATTACACAGTCATGATCTCATTGAGTATGCAGGGTAAATAGCCTCATTAAGAATATAATGTGAAGGAGAATCAAAACTTTTCCAGCAGGGTCAGAGAGAGCAACTGAGGAAGAGAGGGAGGCCAGGCGATGGAAATAAGCCTCTGATGTGCTCTATTCTTGTCCTGTTTGCTGCCTATAAACTTAGTCAATTTAAGAAGAATGGCATCAAACAGACACATGAAAAAGTGCTCAACATCGCTCGGCATCAGGGAAATCCAAACCAAAACCTCAATGAGATACCATCTCACACCAGTCAGAATGGCTAAAATGAACAAGTCAGGAAACGACAGATGTTGGCGGGGATGCGGAGATAGGGGAACCCTCCTACACTGTTGGTGGGAATGCAAGCTGGTGCAGCCACTCTGGAAAATAGTATGGAGACTCCTCAAAAAGTTGAAAATAGAGCTACCCTATGACCCAGCAATTGCACTAATGGGTATTTACCCCAAAGATACAAATGTAGGGATCCTAAGGGGTACATGCACCCCAATGTTTATAGCAGCAATGTCCACGATAGCCAAACTGTGGAAAGAGCCAAGATGTCCATGGACAGATGAATGGATAAAGGAGATGTGGTATATATATACAATGGAATATTATGCAGCCATCAAAAGGAATGAGATCTTGCCATTTGCAACGACGTGGATGGAACTGGAGGGTATTATGCTGAGCAAAATAAGTCAAACAGAGAAAGACATGTATCATATGACTTCACTGATATGAGGAATTCTTAATCTCAGGAAACAAACAGAGGGTTGCTGGAGTTGTGGGGGGTGGGAGGGATGGGGTGACTGGGTGATAGACACTGGGGAGGGTATGTGCTATGGTGAGCACAGTGAATTGTGCAAGACTGTTGAATCACAGATCTGTACCTCTGAAACAAATAATACAATATATGTTAAGAAAAAAAAAAGAAGAAGAAGATAGCAGGAGGGGAAGAATGAAGGGGGGGAAATCGGAGGGGGAGATGAACCATGAGAGCCGATGGACTCTGAAAAACAAACTGAGAGTTCTAGAGGGGAGGGGGGTAGGGAGATGGGTTAGCCTGGTGATGGGTATTAAAGAGAGCACGTTCTGCATGGAGCACTGGGTGTTATGCACAAAGAATGAATCATGGAACACTACATCAAAAACTAATGATGTAATGTATGGTGATTAACATAACAATAAAAAATTTTAAAAAAAGAAGAAGAATGGCATCAGTCACAGAAGGAGAAAGGCCCTATTAGAAGGTTGAAACCAAAAAAAAAAAAATCCCTCCAGAGTTTTTTTCAGAGGTCATGTGTAGGAAATCCAGTGATAGAGAGCCAGTTGAGCAAGTCAGAAAGCAAAAAGTGAGAAAGGATAGCGAACAGTCTCTTCGGTTAAAAGCAGGATTTCTTTAACCCTGAGCTGGTCCTCAGCACAGTTGGGAAACAAGGGAAAGTTGTTTTCATTCATTTCATTCATTCATCCACACTTTTCTTTCTTTATCTGGCAGGAAATCTCTCCTTTACTCATGGCACAACTAACTTCTCCTCCAAAATGCCCCAAATCCAAACTTAAAGTACAGAAATCTCTATGAAACTCCTCTGATGACCTCGGGGCCCATTTGGGCATGAATTTGACCTTTCCATCCCTTCCAAAGGTTGCATGCTGCCTCTACAGCAGCCATGCCTTATTTTTTCTGGCTCCCCTTCTAACTCCTCCCACTGAAATAATTTCCTTGGTCCTTCCTTCCTCACAGCTTTGCAGGTTTTGCTTGACCAGGTGACATTAAATAACCAGGGAGGCTGACCTCTCTGCCCATGCGCTAAAGGGAGAAGCCCAAGGGGCCACAGCCCACAGGCCTTCTCGGCTAAGGAACTAGCTTTCTAAGGCATGGAGAAGACACAGTTTTAAAGTTCCTAAGATAACAGTAAATATTCAAGATAGCCATGCTTTCCCCATGCTCATACATTGGGGAAATGATCTAATTTCCTCTCAGAAAGGAGCATCTAATTATTTAGAAGGTGAGTCTCTAATGTGCCAATACTGTGAAATGATATTATTAGCTTTACTGGACAATCATATAATATTGGTGTTTAAAGATGATGGGGAAACTTTCAGGGACTAATTTTGATCAACTCTACCTGCGCATCTGGTTGTAAGAACTCTGCTAATTTTAAAAAGAAGAGAGGTAAAAACTATCTCCGATTTACATACCATTAACCGTTGTAATAGGCTAAGAATGGACTTAGGGAGCTGGCAGATTGCAGAGTTACTGCTCGGCTTGTAGACAGGGGAACCATAAAAATGTCATTGCTGAGTAGAAACAAGTGAGGCTTTAGTCCAACTCCTCTGAGAAAGCTTGTCATCATAATTTTAGTGTCCTGACTTTTAAAAGAGAGTAAACTATGAGGTTTAAAGATCTAATTCTATTTGCCACTTTTGGGCATTTAGATATTTTATACGATGGCATTTGGTCATGCATTCCTGGCTTAGGATAAGCAAGATGTGTAATAGTCATGGAAATAAAAATGAAGCAAGTAGATCTTTCAAAGGCAACCACTGGTCATTTCGGAGTCTGAGGAATCTACCAGTGAAGAAAACCATTGTCCCACTTTCACTGTAAACTCGTGGCTGGCCAATAATCCCTGCCTTATTCTGTAGGGAGGAAAAAAGACAACAATCAGAGGAGGGAGAATATGGTAATAATAACATGAAAGATAGAAAGGCTGCTTCTTGAATCTGGCACTAAACATCTTAATTTGAACGACGAAGATCATATCAGTGGCTAATGTATGTTTTCCTGCCACAGCAAACTTAGCAGTCTGAAGGAAAGTAGACAGAATCTCTCTGCCATATCTTCCTTCCCCAGCTGCAGCCCTATCTATATGTGGAGTGGGTAGAATACTTGGTAGGCAACAGCGTCCTGTTGCATACAGGTGATGTATTCTGAAGGAACTCAAACAGTGCCCATTCCTATCACATTCACCTTTCCCATGCCAAACACATGATGACTTCGTTCTACTTCCCCTCAGGCATCAAAATGCATAAATACTGAAAGGCAGAAAGTAGAACAAAACAGGAAGTCGCACATTCAGTCCTGAGAAGCATATTTTGAATGTGTAAAATACCACAGTCAACGCTGGAAATGATCAGATTGTGGGCAGCAATGAATGTGAGAGGTTATAAATGTTTGTGTGCTTCCTTAATTCAGATTACCAGGAACACAATCCACAGGAGATTTAGGAGATCCCACCTCAATTCAGGTGGAGCTGTACTACATGAAAACCTTTTGGCACGGGGGGATGGGTGGCTCAGTCGTTAGGCGTCTGCCTTCGGCCCAGGTCATGATCCCAGGGTCCTGGGATCGAGCCCCGCATCGGGCTCCCTGCTTTGCAGGAGGCCTGCTTCTCCCTCTCCCACTCCCCCTGCTTGTGTTCCCTCTCTTGCTGTGTCTCTCTCTGTCAAATAAATAAAATCTTAAAAAAAAAGAAAAGAAAAAGAAAACCTTTCAGGCACTCATGAAAATCACTCATGAGCAGCCATGACCTCATTTTGTCTCCGTCTCTGATACAAAGCCCCTAAACATTTTCAGATCATTTCCTCCTGTCCAATTAGAGTTAACATTCTAGGCAGGAACAGTGGCCTTTGGATCACTGGATTTACTACGACTGGTAGAATATCATGCTCTTCTTTTAAGACATTTTTGCTAAACTCTCATCATTACCCAAAATCCTGAATATGATCATTATAATTTTTCTACCTGGTTTAAGGTGAACTTGATCCTTGCAACAAGCACGAAAGCAAAATATTGATTATAAGCTGTGTTAATTTGGGTAAAACACAAACCTTTCTAAATCCCCTGTCCTGTAAAATGGAATAATAGAAATACTTTTATGCAGCTATATGATAAGAATTCAAAGAGATGAAGCATACCACTTGGTATAGAGTGAAATCTTAATAAAGTAGCAATTATTCTTATTAAAATAAAATAGACTATGAAATAATAATTTGAAACCATATACAAACATTATTTTAAATTATTATTTATATTAATATTATATTAGTGAAAGCAATATTCAAAGAACAATATAGAGCCTTAAACATATTTTAGTATTTAGTGGGATGCCTGGGTGGCTCAGTTAGTTAAGCGTCTGCCTTTGGCTCAGGTCATAATCCCAAGACCCTGGGATTGAGCCCCATGTCTGCTCCCTGCTCTGCAGAGAGCCTGCTTCTCCCTCTCCCTCTGCCTGACTTTCCCTCTGCTTGTGCACATTCTCTCTCTCTCTCTGTCAAATGGATAAATAAAATCTTTTAAAAAACACATATTTTAGTATTTAGCAACACAGAATGAAAATACATGAACGAGATATTAAACTAAAAAAGTTAGAGAAGTATATTGAGCATAAAAATTCAATAGAGGGCGCCTGGGTGGCTCAGTTGGTTAAGCGGCTGCCTTCGGCTCGGGTCATGATCCTGGAGTCCCGGAATCGAGTCCCGCATCGGGCTCCCTGCTCAGCGGGGGTTCTCCTTCTCCCTCTGACCCTCTTCCCTCTCGTGCTCTCTGTCTCTCATTCTCTCTCTCAAATAAATAAATAAAATCTTAAAAAAAAAATTCAATGGAAAAGTAGAAATCGTTGCATGAGAAAACAGAAAAGTTATAAAATTAATGTAGTTACCGTTCTTATACTTTGAAACATCTCATTAAGTAAAAGAAATATTTTCATGTTTCATCAATCAAACTCAGAAAATCCAAATGTATATTAACATATAAAAGGTCATATAAACAAATTCCGAGGAAATTAAAGCAATTATGACAGAAGAGAATATTTAGCATTAAATTACAACATATCATAGATCCAAACAATTATCTAGAAAAAAGTAAAATCCCAAAGCTGATACAAGAGGCAGAAAACTTGACTAATCTGGTAACTATCCTAAATCTACCTAGTTCTGTCAATTTTTATGATGGCAGGTTCTTTTTCTGCAAAGGGCCAAATAGTGAATATTTTTGGCTTTGCTGGCATACAGTCTCTGTTGCAACTACAGGTACTCAATTTTGTCATTGTAACATGAAAGCAGCCATAGACACTGTAAATTAATGGGCTTGGCTGTGTTTCTATAAAACTTTATTTACAGGGGCGCTTGGGTGGCTCAGTCATTAAGCGTCTGCCTTCGGCTCAGGTCATGATCTCAGGGTCCTGAGATCGAGCCCACATTGGGCTCCCTGCTTTGCGGGAAGCCTGCTTCTCCCTCTCCTACTCCCCCTGCTTGTGTTCCCTCTCTCACTGTATCTCTCTCTGTCAAATAAATAAATAAAATCTTTAAAAAAAAACTTTATTTACAAAAACAAGTTGGGGGTCAGCTCTAGCCTGTGGGTACAGTTTGCAAATTCTTGATGTAGTCCAAATGACGAGCATTACTCCCCTAGATGATATCAGTAGTCTTCCACCTGGTTCACTTGCATTTACTCTGCAAACCAGCATCCCTACCCTGTCTGTTCTTCACACTACAGTAAGGCAAATCTAATTAGGAAATAAAGCCCCTGATTTGCCTTTAACATTTTTAAGTATCTCTGCTCATAGGATAAAGGCAAAAATTCATAAGGCAGTCCGCAAAGCCCTGGACTGTCTTTCCCCTGCCTGCTCCAAACATGGGCTTCTGCTCAGTTCTTTCCATAACCCTGTTTCCTTCTAGCACAGGACCTTTGAATATGCTTGTTTCTTGGCCTGGATGCCCCTACTCCTCTTTTCCCTAATTAATATCTGATCACTCATACCCCAGTTCACATTTCACTTTCTCAGCTCATCGTTCTCTGATTTACCTGCCTATTACAGAACCCCTGGCTTTTCCTAGCACTGCATTGTTTGAGCTGCAATTTCATCCATATTTGTTGTATTTGGGTCATTGTGCATCTCTCCCCTAGATTATATACCCTAGGAGGCAGAAGATATTTTCTGTTTAAAATTTTGTCCTCAGTGCTTAGCATCATTATGGTATACAAGGGGTGCTCAATAATTATTTGTTGAATGAGCTAACAAACTAAAGAATGCATAAACAAATAAATGAAACATAGAACAAATTTAAGCTCATCAAATACTTGCATAAAAGATTCCAAGGCCACTGATGAAAGATTTGCTTCAACTTTTTTAGTTCTCAGGCTTTCTTAAAAAGTTCCAGAGCATAAGCGAATGAGGAAGCCTACCCAGAGTGTTTTATAAAACTAGCATCAACTTATATTAAAACACAGCAAGAGAAAGAAGAGTTGGGGACTGACTTTTCACAATACATTTTCTTGACTTGCTTGGCCCAGTCCTGAAGACATTTTCAGCCTTCTGGGTAATTTCAGTGTGCACCCAAGGCCGAGACCTATTCACCCAGGCAGCCTCACCTGGAGCAGGAAAGGAGGAAGTGAACACCTTATGAGACCAGCGGGTCACTGATAATAGATTTAGATATTTCCAATTAAGCCAACCTCTAGCCATGTATATTTTTATTATTAAAATATACATGCTTTTATAAGGGATACTGAGATTACAAGATTAGGATGTATTTTTATCTCTCCAATTACTTTGAGAACCAGGGCATGCCGATCCAAGAATAGCTAGACAGAACAATAGAACAAAAGAGACCTGAACTCTATGCTGGCCTATATAAGAATGTATTTTAAGATAAAAGTGATTCAAAAAATCAGTGGCAAAATAAATTATTATTCAATAACTGGTCCTGGACAATCGCTCAGCTCTTCAGAAAAAAAGTAAAGATTTCTATCACATACGATAAACCAAGTAAATTCTAGTTAAATGTAAAAGATGAAACCAAAAAACAGCTTGAAGTTTAAAGAGTGGTAAATATTTAATTCATGTCATATGAGGACTTCCTAAAGCATCAAAGTACTGACAAAATCCATGTTTCTATATGTAAACATCTGTATGTATATATGAATATGTGTGTACATATATGTTATAAATGAAAAGACAAAAAGTGAGACAAGTATTTTTTAGTAAATATAGCAAAGTTATTTTCCTTAATATGTAAAGAGATCTTAAAAATCAGTTTTTAAAATTATTAAAACTTCAGGAAAAATAGGTGAAGAGCACTTTATATAAGAGTGAAAGAAGAAATTTAAATGTTGCTGACATACATTAAAAGCACATGTCCAATCTCACTGTTATAAAAATTGCAGATTTAAGCAATAATGAGAGATCATTTCTCAGGTCTAAAATTGGCCTATTTTTTCTTTCCTTAATGATAACTCTCGATGCTAATGAGGGCAAAGTGCAATGTTTACTTTCGTTTATGCTTGGTGCGAGTGCAAATTGATAAACCTTGAAGAAAGAAAATTAGGAACCAAAAGCCTTTAAAAATTATAATTTTGGCCCACTAATACCCCTTCTAGGAATTTATTATGTATAAACGCTGACTTGTTTGTGATAGTGAAACACTGAAACAACCTAAATGATAATAATGTGAGAATGGTTAAGGAAAAAAACTGTGTTCCTTAGGATTTGATATTATGCATTCATTTAACTTCATGCTCCTGAAGTGTACTTCAAGGTCATGGGAAAATGTCTATAACTGAACCAGGGTATACAATGCATGAACTGATAGGGATATACAAACTCTGTCCGTGTGTGTGTGTGTGTGTGTGTGTGTGTGTGTGTGTGTGTAAGACTCACATGTCAACAACAGATCTCTCTGGATCAAAAAAATATAATTGATTTTTACTTTAATCTTGACAATTGTCTTCATTTTCCAAGTTTCATCAGGAGTCGTGCTTTTCAATCAGAAAAAGAAAATGTATTCTAAATTGAAGAAAAATATGACTTTATAAATATATTTATATAAATGTATATATATTCCCAGATACCACTTGCCTTTCCTCTTTTTACTTCCTTCTCTACTTCAGTGAATCAGTCCACAAAAGAGAGGAAATAACAAACTGGTGAATTGAGATAATGATCTATTTTTGATGTCTGTATCATAGTCCTTTTTCTTTTTTTTTTTTAACACTGAATTTGTGCTTTGTGGTTATGTTTGGAAAAGTGACTCTACCATGAATCATGCATATGGGATACTAATCTGTAGCAGACAATAATATTTAATCATCTTTGTTTCAGATTTAATTGACAAAGTGTCACAGCTCCACAAAATACACATTTTGCTTCAGATGATAGAAAGGCGAGCCAGAGCTCCTGGCAAGAAGCAGCACATGGAGTGAGTAACTGTTCTGGTGACAATTAAGGGTCCCTCCAGGGAGAGGAGAGCCAGCTCAGTCTTCTTAAGTTTCTTCCACGCTCATCCCAGGGTAGAGTCCAGATGCTCAGCTTAATTCAAAATAAAGCAAACGTCCTGGACATCTCACAGCCTCATGTTTTGTGAAAAACTATAAGCTCTAATAAGGGCTCTAAAAAAACTTCAGAGGTGAGGATGAGGTTGTATTCAAGAGAATTCACTAAACTGAATTCTCTTTTTATTTGAAATTTTCTAACATATGCTGTCTTCGCAGCATGGTATTGGACTTCAGCCTTGCCACTGGCTTTCAAATTCTATTTCTGTTTGTTCACTGTTAGCAGATTTGATTTTGGGTTCAATGTCAAAGGAGGAACAGGACCTCTTCCCAGCTCCTATCCCCATCGTTAGAAGACATGTGTAGTCACAGATGACTTCTAGACATCTGGCAGTTCTCATCTTGCTTGGCAGAGTGGCATTTGTTTCTTAATGTCGATTAGCCCTTTATAGAATAGTTCAGCTTTTGGGGTCAAATCCAGGTTAAGGGGAAAGAACCCTCCACTTTGGAGCCATCCTTTCAATCTGGACCAGAGACACAGGGAACCCATTCTAACTAAAGGATATGACCCTGTAACAACTACTCCTCATCGACAAGAGGCTCTTGCCACCTTGGTAAAGATCACTTTCCTCCAGAAGGACAGCCAATTGGAGACCCCAGTTGACCTTAGTCCTTGAAAATGAGAATGTTTCCCTGGAAGCACTTATTCTGGCAGGTGAATAAAAGCAACAATGATCGACATCTGTTGAGCACTTACTCTAGGTGAGACAATGTTCTGGCATGAATTTGTAGATAACTCATTCAATCCTTGCAAGAGCCTTAAAGTTTCGACGCTATTATTAAAATAATGGTAGAGAAACTGAGGCACGAACAAAGACAGCAATGATAAAGCTGAGATTCACTTAATTATGAAAATTAATTGTATTTCTATATGGTAGGAAAAAACAATTGAAAATAAAATAATACCATTTTAAAAATAGCATCATAAAACAAACAGGAATATTTTAACCAAAAACAGATAGGATCTCTATAGTAAAATATATTAGATATAAATGAGAAAACTTAGGAAATCTTTATATCACCTTCAGGTTAATGTCTCTTCATGTCTTTTGTCCATTTTCTAATTAGATTATTGGGGGGGTTACTGTTTAATTTTGAGAGTTCTTTACATATTCTAGATCCTAGTCCTTTGTCAGAAATATGGGTTTCAAATATTTTTCTTTCAACCTATAGCTTGTCTTTTCATTCACTTAACAGAGTCTTTTGCACAAGCAAAATTTTAATTCTGTTGAGGTCTAATTCATCATTTTTTCTTTTAAGGATCGTTCTTTTGGCATCAAGTATAAGAACTCATTGCTTTGTCCTAGCTCCTGAAGATTTTCTCCTGTTTTTTTTCCTCAAAGTTTTATCATTTTACATTTTACATTTAAGTCTGTAATTCAGTTTGAGTTAACTTTTGCCTATGGATGTCCAAGTGCTCCAGGACCATTAGTTGAAAAAGCTATTCTCACTCCATTAAACTACTTTTGCATCTTGGTCAAAAAATCAGGAGAATTTTTGCGGGGGTTATTTCTGGGCTCTCTATGCTGTTCCATTGATCTATGTATCTATCTCTTACAATATCACACTTCCTAGATTATATAGTCTTGAAATAAATTAGATTGAGTCCTCCTACTTTATTTGTGTTACTCAAACTCGTTTCCATTTCTCTGGGCCCTATGCTTTCACTATAGATATTACAGTAAGTTTGTCTATGCCTATACAAAATCTTCCTGGGATTTTTATAGGAATTGCATTCAAACTATAGATCAACTGAGGTTAATTGACATCTTTATAATATTGAGTCTTCCAATCCATGAACACAGTATATCTTTCTAACAGCATCTTGTCATTTCTAGGATACAGATCCTGTACATCTTTTGTTAGATGTAGGCTTATGTGTTTCATTTTCTTTGGAGCAATTATAAAAGGTATGTGTTTTGAATTTCAGGTTCTACATGTTTCTGTTAGTATATAGAAATGGGATTGATCTTTATGTGTTTATCTTTTGTGACATTTTTGAGCTAAATTTATTAGTTCTAAGAGGTTTTTTGTAGATTATTTGGGATTTTTTACATGACAATCATGACATTTTCAAACAGGGACAGTTGTATTTCTTTCCAATCTAGATGGTCTTATTCCCTTTTTTTCCCCTATTATCTTGACTAAGATTTCAAGTACTTTCTTGAATAACAGCAATGAGAGTAAACCCCTTGGCCTTTTTCCCAATTTCAGGGGGAGAGCCATCAGTCCTTTGCCATTGAGTATAATGTTAGCTGTAGATTTTCAGGGAATTTTTTAAATCAAGTTGAGGAAGGTCTCCTCTGTTCTTAATCTGTCGAAATTTTGTTTATATAATGAAATCTTGTTGAATTTTGTTAAATTTTTTTCTGTGTCAACTGATATGATCATACAGTTTTTCTTCTTTAACCTGTTAATATGGTAGATTATATTAATTGATTTTCATATATTGAACCAGCTTTGCAATGACCCCCACTTAGTCATTGTATATAGTTCTTTTTTTATATCACCGAATTCTATGATTGTGGCTTTTAGTTTTCTTTGTATTTATTTGTTTGTTAATATTACTGCTTTACCTGGTTTTGATATCAGGTTAATACTTTCATACAAGTAATTCCCCTCCTCTACTCTCTGGAAAAGATTATGTCAAATTTGTGTTAATTCTTCTTTAGATGTTTGGTAGACTTCTTCAGTGAAACCATCTGAGCTTGAAGATTTCTTTTTTCGGAGTTTTAAAATAACATATTTAATTTCCTTAGTAGTATAGGGCTATTTATATGATCAGTTTCTTACTGGATCAGTTGTGGTAGTTTGTGTTTTTGAGAAATTGGTCCATTTCATCTACATTGTGAAATTTATGCATGTACAGTTATCTGTAGCATTCTCTTATTATTCCTTTGATGTCTGAACAGTCTCTAGTGATACCTTTTGTTTCATTCTTGACGTTGGTAATTTGTGCCTTCTTTGAATCTTTGAAAAGATTCATAAAACTGAGAGACTTTCTCAGGTCTCTCCTTACCCTCTGCCTATGGCGGTCAGTTTCAAATTACAGAGGATGCTCCTAAGGAACTTCTGAGCCAACACTTCCCTCTGCTTGTTTTGACCTTATTTTGCTCTTCTTTTTCTAAGTTCTTGAGAGAGGAGCTTGGATTATTTGTTTGAAACTTTTATTCTTCTCTAGTATATACATTTAGTGATATAAATTTCCTTCTCAGGACTGCTTTTGCTGCGTCCCACAAATTTTGATATGTTGTATTGTCATTTTCATTCAACCTAATTTTTTTAACCTTCCCTTGAGACTTCCTCTTTGACCTATGGATCATTTACATGTGCTGTTTAGTTTCCAAGTGTTTGGAGATATTCCTGTTATCTTTTTGTTACTGATTTCTAGTTTGATTCCATTGTGAGTACAGAACACACTGTATGATTTCAATTATTTTAAATTTGTTCAGTTTGTTTATGGCTCAGAATGTGGTCTACATTGGTACATGTTCTCTGGACAATTGAAAAGCATGGGTAGTCTGCTGTCATTGGGTAGAATGTTCTATAAATGCCAATTAGATCCCATAAGTTGATCAGTTATTTTATATCCTTCTTGGTTTTCAGTCTAATTCTATCAAAATGAGAGAGAAAGAGACTGAAGTCTTCAACTCTCGCTGTGGATTTGTCTATTGCTCCTTTCAGTTCTATCAGTTTTTGCTTCACATATTTTGTGAGGCTGTTGTTCGGTGCATACATAGGATTATTGTCTTCTTGTGGGTTGATCTTTGTATTACTACATAATGTCCTTTTGTTTCTCTGGTAATTCTCTTTCCTCTAAAGTCCACTTTTTTATTATTAATATCATACTAATAGTAGTAAGTGTAATAATAATAGTAATATAAAAGTAGAAAGCCATTCCTACTTTCTTTTGATTAATTTCCCTACGATATGACTTTCTTCATCTTCTTACTTTCACTCTACTTAAATGGTCGTATTTGAAATGAAGTATATAGTTGGATCACATTTTCTTTTTTTTACCTTTATTTAGATATAACTGACAAAATCATACTATATTTAAAGTGTAAAACATAATGATTTGATATATGTATACACTATGAAAAGATTTTCACAATTGAATTAATTAGCACAGCCATCATGGCACATGTTTACCTTTCTAATTTTTTTCTTTTTTGAGAACACTTAAGTTCTACTCTCTTAGCAAATTTCAATTATAAAATACAGTATTATCAACTATAGTCACCATGCTATACATTAGATCCTCATACCTCATTCTTCTTATAGCTGAAAGTTTGTACCCTTTGCTCAGTCTCTCCCAATTTCCCCCACCCCCCAGTCCCTGGCAACCACCCTTCTACTCTCTGTTTCTATGAGTTTAACTTCTTTTTTTTTTAAATTCCACATATAAGTGATACAATACAGTATTTGTCTTTCTCTGCCTGGCGAATTTACTCAATATAATGTCTTCCAGGTTTATCCACATGTCATAAATGTCAGGATTTCCTACTTTGTAAGGCTGAATAATATT
This sequence comes from Neomonachus schauinslandi, assembly GCF_002201575.2. NCBI lineage: Eukaryota > Metazoa > Chordata > Mammalia > Carnivora > Phocidae > Neomonachus > Neomonachus schauinslandi. The sequence goes on from NC_058416.1 coordinate 44,059,985, forward strand.
CCCTTGTATATGTATGGCACATTTTCTTTATTCATTCACTCATTGATAGATATTTAGGTTATTTCCATACTTAAGCTATTGTAAATTATGCTGCAGTGAACATGGTAATACAGGTAGCTCTGTAAGATTGATTTCATTTCCTTTGGATATATACCCAGAAGTAGGAGTGCTGGATTATATGGTAGCTCATTTTTATTTTTTGAGGAAGCTCCATTCTGTTTTCCAGTGTAGCTGTACAAGTGCACATTCCCACCAACAATGCACAAAGGTTTCCTTTTCTTCATCTCCTTACCAACACTTGCTATTCCTTGTCTTTTTGATAATAGCCATCTTAACAGATGAGGTTTTATCTCATTGTGATTTTGATTCAAATTTCCCTGATGATTAGTGATGATGAGCATCTTTTCATGTACCTGTTGGCCATTTGTATGTCTTTTTTGTCTATTTTTGTTCTTTTCTCATGTTAAAATTGAGCTACTTCTTTTGCCATTGAGTTGTATGAGCACTTTATATATTTTAGGCATTAACTGCTTATTGAACATTTGATTTGCAAATATTTTCTCCCATTACATAAATTGTCTTTTATTGATAGTTTACTTTGCTGTACAAAACTTTCAGTTTGATGTAGCCCCACCTGTTTATTTTTTATTTGGTTGCCTTTGCTTTGGTGTCAAATCCAAAATAATAATTGCCAAGCACAATATCAAGGACTTTACCGTCAATGTTTTATTTTAGGAGCTTTATGGTTTTGGTCTCTGCTCACATCTTTAACTCAGGTTATCTAACCCACTGATGTATAATTAGTGACTTTGATTTCTTTTCTTGCCTTCCTATGGGTTGCTTGTACCATTTTGAGAATTCCATTTTTGATTTATCTATAATGTTTATCTATAATCTATAATGAGTGTTTCTCTTTGTATAATTTTTTAAGTAGTTGCTCTAGATATTATTTTATTTATATATATATTACATATACATATAAAATACATATGGTTTCATCATTTTACCAATTCAAGTTAAGTATAGAAAACATATCTTCCTTATATTCCCTTAACCTCCCTTGTTTGTAATATAATTGCCTTAGAATTCAGGAGGAGAAGGAAGAAGGAGAGAGTGGTATTTACCCCTGCTTTTGTCTACCATATTATTTCTTCCTTATTTATGTTCCAAACTTCTTTGTTTGTTGTTTTCTTTCTGTTTATAGAATTTCCTTTACCCATTCTTTTAGGGAAAATCTATTGGTGGCAAGTCCTCTCAGTTTTTCTTCACTTGAGAAATCTTGAGTACTACTTCATTCCTAAAAGATATTTTTGCTGGATATAGGATTCTGGATTGGAAGTTCCTTTCTTTCAGCACTTGACAAATGTGTGTCACTTCCTTCTAGCCTCCATGGTTCCAAGACAGAAATCCACAACTAACGAAATTTTTTCCTGTAGGTGAGATGCTTTTTCTTTCTTGTTGCTTTCAAGATTTTTTTCTATGTCTTTAGTTTTTAGAAATTTGACTATAATGTTTCTTGGTGTAGATTTTTTGGGTTTATCCTGTTTGGAATTTGCTCAGATTCTTGAATTTGTAGGTTTATGGATTTTGCCAAATTTAGAGAATTTTCACCATTATTTCTATGAGTACTTTTTAAGTCCCACCTTCTTTTTTTTAGTCTTTTTGGGATTTTGATTACACAAATCATACATCTTTTGGTGTAGTCTCATGGGTCCCCGAGTGTCTCTTCTTTTTTGGGTTGGTTTTTTTGTTGTTGTTGCTGTTCCAGTCTATTTTCTCTCTTTCATTCAGATTTTGGCATTTCCAGTATTTTATTTTTTTTTCTTTTTTTTCTTTTTTTTTTTTTACAGAGAGAGAGACAGCGAGAGAGGGAACACAAGCAGGGGGAGTGGGAGAGGGAGAAGCAGGCTTCCCGCTGAGCAAGGAGCCCGATGTGGGGCTCGATCCCAGGACCCTGGGATCATGACCTGAACTGAAGGCAGACGCTTAATGACTGAGCCACCCAGGCACCCCCATTTCCAGTATTTTATCTTCAAGTTAATTAATTCTGTCTTCTGTCCAGTCCACTCTGTTATTAAGCCCATCCATTGAGTGTTTTATTTTGCTTACTGTATTTTCAGTTCTAAAATCTCCATTTGGTTCCTTATATCTTCTGTTTCTTTACTGAAACCTCTTATTTTTTCACATGTTTCAAGAATGCTTAGAATTGCTTATGGAGATATTTTTATGATGGCTGCTTTGTTAAGTTATTTTAATTTCCCTGTCATTTTGAAGTTGTCTATTTATTGTCTTTTTCCATTCACTTTTGATATCCTCCTGGTTTGCAGTATAAAAAGTGGTTTTCAATAGAAACCTGAACATTTTGGTTACTATGTAATGATTTCTGGCCTTATTTAAATCTTTTGTTTTAACTTGTTTCCTTGTGATTCATGATAGCTGCTCGATATGACAGATCACCCTGGGAAGATGCTAAACCTGGACATGAAGTGAGAACCTCTTGCCATGGAGAGTTGGGGTGGTTCTGCCTCATTACTGCCAGGTGAAAGTAGAGGTCCAGATTCCCCACTCTGCATCTTTCAGCACCAGAGATGAGGATTCCTTGTTACTGCCAGGTGGAAGTGGGAGTTCCAGCTGCCAGCTAGGCCTCCACTGATTTTTCCCTGACTGGGAGAGGTAAGAACGCTCCCCACATGGCCTACACTGACACCACAAGAAAGGGCATTAGCTTCATTACAGCTGGGCAGTGGTGAAAGCCCTAACTCTGCACTAGGCCTCCTTTGTCACTCCCCGAGTGGTGTTAGGGAGAGTTGCATCCTTACAGCCCAATGGAGAAAGAAATCCAATGGACTTCACTGACATCATGGGGGGAGTCATCTGTTGCCCAGTGGGTATGAAAGTCTCAGCATCCTACTTGGCTTTCTCTGACATCACCCACCAGTATTTGGTATTTAAGGTGCTTCATTACAGGCTTATGAGGATTGACATTTGAACTCTCCATTTGGCTTTTGCTGACATGGATTGGAGAGGGACCATGTTTTTGTCTGTGATGTCTTGCTAAAGCAGATAGATTATTTTCCAAAAGTTTTTTGTCTATCTGGATTTTCCCTTTGTTGGTCCTATGACTAGAGAAAGCAGGCTTTGTTGGAGATTTTTCTTGTCTGTGCTTTTTGGCATTTCCAGGTTGCCTGCTTCTTTAGCTCCAAGTGTGAGATACATGAGGCAAAAGGAAAACCCAGGGAACGCACCACAATACGATGTTGTGGGTTTTGGGATTCCTAGCCTGTCCTACTTCTTCCCTCTCTCTTCTGAGAATTCTTATGTTTGCTTTAGATATAATATACAGGGTTTTTAGTTGTTCTTAGGAGAAGTATCTTCCCAGAAAGGGTAGTTCTGGTGTCACTTTTAAACATAGGATATATGTTTAAAAAGATTAGATTTGAATCAAATGTCGAATACTGGAATCATTACTCTGAAGTCCTAGTGTTCTGAAAAAAACAAATAAACAAACAAACAGGTTTGAAATCACTGTGCAGGCCATGGGGAAATTTTGGAAGGTTTTTAAGACCAAGGGTGAGAAGGTCAGATTTCTATGATAGTGAGATAACCAGGGGCAGTGTGTCCTCCGGTGGGGAGATGCCAGGAAACTGGGTAGGAGACAGTCATCACAGCACAGGTACGAAACACTGAGGGTCTCAACCAAAGACAGCATTTGGGAGAAGAAGAGATCAGTTGGGGGAAAGATAATGGGCTGAATAGACCTAAGTAATGATTGGATAAAAGAAAGAAAGGGGTAGGTGTTGGGGTCCAATGATGAGGGAAAGAGCTTTAACTTATACATTTATTCCATGAACATTTATTCAGGGTCTCTTCTGTGCTCAACTGGATTCTAGGGACACAACTATGAATTCAACCCATTCTCGCCCTTTAGAATATGATTGTGCTATAGACATAGAAGCAAATAATTACAAAGCAAATAACTCAGTTGTCTTGGCCTGGTGTAAGTTGTTGTTGTTGTTGTTGTTGTTGTTGTTGCTTTAGCCTCCATAGCTAGAAGTTTAAGAGGTACAATAGCTGTTATCTCAGATATAGAGTCATCGATTCATCTCTAAGACAAACTGCTCCATTGTTTGAGGGAATAGATCAGAGCAAGATTTATAATCCTGTATATAAAAGCCGGAGTCCTCTTTTGAAACACAGATGTTTTGGGCACTGTGATTCATGATAGCTGCTTGATATGACAGATCACATACAATTTGGTCCTTATTTTAGGCAAAGTTATATTCCTGTAAAGTTTCTATGAGGAAAAAAATGTGTTTTCATCTAAGTATAGATATAGATTATAAGGAAACTAAAAGTGATTTCCCATTAATGTGAAGACAGGTATGATCTCATTCAAGCACGTGTGCGTGATGAGTAACGAGACCCGGAAGATGACAGAAAATTTGACTTTCATTCCTTCCAACTAAAAGAATCATAAAGTGGAACTCCGTAGGATTTTTCAAACTCAACTCAGGGTGTTGTGTTGGTGCTCCACATGTGTATTGAAAAAGCAAATATCTCACCAAGCACTGATGTTAAAGAACGATGTTCTTCAGTTGTTGTCCTAGTAAGAGCCATAAGGGAAAACTGCATGTCCACAGTTGAAACTTCTCATTTCCCTGTATGGACTTGATACTGGGGTTCTCATTCACCCTGGGAAGATGCTAAACCTGGACGTGAAGTGAGAACCTCAGACTGGAGGGGTTGCAGGTGAAATCTGAACCAGGGACATGCACAGGAGTTGCCCATTTATGGAAGTGGCTTGGTCTCAGCCCTAGAAGCATGCCAAGACCCAGGCACAGAGGTGCACTGCAAAGGAGCCTGAACATGGGTATGGCTGAGTGTCTGACTATAACCACATCTAACAGCAGGTAAAAGTTCTATTTTCCTTCTGTCATTCCCAGTGTATGCATTAGGAAATCTCAACTGTGGCTTTGATTGTACCACCTTGTAGACAATCAGGATATGCCTCTGATCGATACTTGGGCAGCATGAAAAAGTAAGATGCAAACCTTAGTTACCCAAAACCAAAATGTCACTTCACTTCTAGGGTGATTTCCTAAAGGAAATGGTCTAAGCATGAGCTAGATGCTGTATACCTCTAATCATGGTGGGAAGGGAAGCAGTTATTGAAAAGTTAACCTGGAAGGTGTTGCTGGAAAACAAGGTAAGTAAAGAAACTGGACCAGGGGAGACAGAAAAGCTACTACTATCTTTGGGTAACACAGGTCTTGTAAGAAAAAAAAAATCATCAAGTATCTTTCAAATTTCATGCAATGGTAAGGAAGAATTTTCTCATCTCCTTAAGATGAAAGTCACTTTATTAATTTACTTATCTCATATTTTAAATAGATCACAAGAATCTGCAGAAAAATGTAAGGGTCACAAGAGGTTCAAAAGTAAAAAGTTGACAAGCCATGAGAAGAAATCAAAGTAGAAATATCTCAGAAGCTATCCAAAAGAAACAAGGGCAGCCGTTAAGCTCTCCAAATGATGAGCATTCTACACTTTGGCTGTAAATAATTCTTCCAACCAGCAGTGTTCATAACTATTCCTCATTATGGAGAATGGAACATAATCTGGTATCAAATTTTCCCTTTGATAATACACAATAGAACTGATTATTGTCTGCCTAATTCTACAGAGTAAAGCTACCGAGAACCTGATGACCATTCGATGACTCTTTTAGAATTTAACAATTGAGCTAGCTTTGTGTGGACTGAATAACTCCTGTGTGGGGAGAGGTGCAGGGACTTTTATAAATTCAAATGATTGGCAGTATCATTAGAATATAAGAGCATCATCCATGTGTGGAGGAAATTAAAAACAGAATGCAGAAGTCCCTGGCAGCAATCTCAATCTCAAAATAAGGAAAATACAAAGGAAAATGTAGAAAGATGAGTGCTTTATACTAATAAAATATAGCATTGGTTACATTTTTATAATGTGTATGCTATGCAATGTCACTGCTGCTCCATTTATAGGGTGTGTAGAACTTATAATCATTCCTTCAAGACATAAAACAGGATTCTCTGTTTTTGCAGAGCTGTACCTTAGGCCTCCTTATGTGTTTAGCTGGCTGAGGACTGCTCATATGTCCAGAGAATTTCCAGTGTCTTCTCTTCAGAATGCCACCTGAGAGATGAATATACAAATGGACATTGGCCAGAACATATATGGCGACAGAACTCTAACCCACAGTATCTGTAGTAACCAGCCCAGGAAGCCAAATGCCAATCTCTCAGCAATGGACTCCAAATGGTCAGGACTTGGGCATGACTGCCAGCTTCCTTATCTTTTCACCCTTACTTCCAACTCAGGACCAATATGAGAAAGCCAAGTATGCTCCTGAAATCGATCACATAGGATGCCCTGTTTCTAGTGAAGCCACCTCCAGCTTCCCCATGCCAAAAGCCTCCTGCCAGAGCACACATAAAACCTTCCCCTTTTCTCACTATACGACGTTCCCACACCCCTCTCTGCCTCTAAGTCTCTACCAAGCACGAGTGATGATGGTTGAATCACTTGTTATAACAAGTTCAGAATAAATAGCTTTTGTTTGTTCTCATTTGTGTAGTTTATTTATTTCCGTACATCTCTGCTTCTCCTCTTCCTAGCATCAATACCAAAGGACTTAATTGTAAGCCACTTTCACAAATAAAGCTGGCTTAGGTCACAGAACCGCAAGGTTTCTCAATTTAATTTAATAAGGATTCAGTATAAATTCAACAGATCTGGCCTATATCTCCAAGGGAGAATTTTAGTTTTCCACAATAGATTCTGTACATATTTTGTGGGATATATATCTATTTCAATTTTTGAGGCCATTGCATACAGTATTGCCTTAAATTTCAATTCCCAACTGCTCATTACTATCATAGAGCAATATGATTGGTTTTGTATATTTACTTGTATCCTGTGACTTTTCTAAACTCATTAATTAGTTCAAGAAGTTTTTGTAGATTTCTTAGAGTTTTGTATGTACTACCATAAAATACTAGAGTGATTCAGACCCTTTGATGGTATCCTTACTGATTTTCAAATAAGATGTGGGAGAAGGTAGTCTAGCCAATCAATTTCAAATACATGTAGAGCAATAAATGTTTAATGAAAAGTTCCTTTCTCTATGTTCTTTTTATTTCTCTAAGGTGTTCTTAGAGTTTCAAAGATACATATGTGTTTATAGAATGGAAGATTCAATATCAATATTAATATCACAATCAATTCTCCTCAAATGATCTATAAAATTAACTCAATCCCAATCAAAACCCCTGAAGATTATTTTGTAGATATCAGCAAGCTTATTCTAAAACATATGTGGAATGACAAATGAATTAGAAGGGCCAAAACAATTTTTTAAAAGAACAGAGTTGTGGGACTCATACATTGCTGATGGTAATGAAAAATGGTACAACAACTTTGCAAGGTAGTTTGTCACTTTCTAACAAAGTTAAATATATCATTACCATATGACCCAGCACCCTGCTCCACAAGTATTCACTCAAGAGAAATGAAAACTTATATTCACACAAAAACCTGTATGTGAATGTTTCAGCAGCTTTGTTCATTATTGCCCAAAACTGAAAACAACCCAATTGCCCTTCAACTGGTGAAAGGATAAAAAAAGTATGATACATCCATATAATAGAAAACTACTCAGTAACAAAAAGTAACACACATTCAACAATGTAGATGAATCTCTCATGTATTACACTAAGTGAAAGTAACCAGACTCAAAAGCTACAAATGCATGATTTCATGTATATGACACTCTAGAAAAGGCAAAACTGAAGGGTAGGAGGAAAAGAGCAGTGGTTGTCATGGATTAGTGGTTGGGAAGAAATTGGCTGCAGGAGGTCATGTTTTGAGACTGATAAAACCTTCTGTATCTTGAGATCATGGTGGTTATGTGCCAAAGTGTCAATGCTCATAGAATTTTACAACAAAAAAAGTAAATTTTACAGTATTAAATTTAAACTTAATTAAAACATATTTTTTCTTAAACTGTTAATAGGTATGTAAGACATAAAAAGAGGAAGGTGATTTCACTACCCTGGATTCTGGTCTCAGTCCACTTAAAATAAATCATCTAGTCTAGACGCCATATTTAAGAGTCATAGACAAAATGGGAAGTTTGGGGTTTAGAGCATCCATGACGTAAAAAGGGTCCCCATTCTATGCTTCTTATGGAACATGTTTTTAATAATCAGCTTTGGGCAAGTGGAAGAATCTGTCCTAAGAGATACAGTTCTTTATCACTGAATGACCAAATAACTCAATCTGAACAGCTACTCTGTGGGAATCCGGAGAGAGGGGACCTGATGATCTTTAAATTCTTCCAAATCCTGAGATTTCAATATTCTATCAACATGGGATCAGCAGGTTGTAAAAATTGATGTGAATGGCTGATACTTATAAGACCAATACTGAATAAGAGGGTACTGGGCTTACCCAAACTATTGAAAAATTGAGCTTATTCAAGTGTTTAAACTCTTTAGATATAAAATATTTATATACAACTTCTGAAATTTGATATTAAATCACTGAAGATAATTATGCTTTCTTATGTTGTTTTAAGATTTATTTATTTATTTATTTATTTATTTATTTATTTATTTATTTATTTTAGAGAGAGAGAGTAGGGGGATGGACAATAGAAGAGGGAGAGAGAATCCTTAAGCAGACTCCCTGCTGAGAACAGAGCCCGACGTGTGGCTTGATCTCAGGACCCTGAGATCATGACCTGAGCCAAAATCAAGAGTTGGCTGCTTAACCCACTGACCCCACCAGGCACCGTTGTTTTTTGGTTTTTAAACTCACATATGTCTGCTTCAAATATTGCTAGATCAATAACCCTATTCAGTGTTATCATTCCACTTGCTATTGAATGTGGATATTATTGAATGTAGTTGTATATATTAAAATATATTCAAATAATTTTATATTTAGAAAAGAACACTAAAAGAGGGCGCCTGGGTGGCTCAGTTGGTTAAGCCACTGCCTTCGGCTCAGGTCATGATCCTGGAGTCCCGGGATCAAGTCCCGCATCGGGCTCCCTGCTCGGCAGGGAGTCTGCTTCTCCCTCTGACCCTCCTCCCTTTCATGCTCTCTGTATCTCATTCTCTCTGTCTCAAATAAATAAATAAAATCTTTAAAAAAAAAAAGAACAATAAAAGAAACTTAAGCTTGAATGGCTAATTTAACTGGAAAGCTCAAAATAGCTGTCCACCTATGCTAAATTAATATATTTTCCCCTTGGGATATATGGAGATGAATAGGTAAATAAAACCTATATTTCTCACTATTCTTTACTTATTACAGGCAAATGGGACTATAAGGATCTATTAGGACAAACTGAATGGACAATCACCAGTGTTTTAGGGACATGGGAATAAATGGAGATAGAGGGTGCTTTCAGCAGAGATAGGCAGAAATATCAGTAATTCTGAAGAACTTCTTCCCACTGTTTTTATCTTATATGTAGGCACCATGCCACTTGGGATTGGGTTTGGCAGAAGTAAATGTGGAAAAGTTATCCAGAACATTCTTTAAGTAAAAAGCAAGATTTAGACTCAATTCAGGACTTGACATTGCTCTCTACATATGTCTTTCTGTTAGTAAGCAAGTATATTACCACTTCACATCTGTCTGTAGACATTATATATGTAGACATCAGATGAAAATTATGAGGCAGTGCATGCTTTTCTCCAGATTACCACAACTTTAAATATGTCAAACATCAATTTTAAATATATATAAGGGATTTCTTAATTACAGACTTACTGATTTCTACAACACAGCTTTATGAGCTGTGATTTCGCATGTTAGACATGATTATCACCAAACAGCCCTCCAAAATAAAAGTAACTTCTGTGATCTGATGTCTAATATTTTTTAGATTGTTACTTATAAAAAAAACTTGGAAATCTCTTCCCATAGCAAGTGAATTTAGTGCCTAATTCCTAAATCTTTTTAGTCGTTTATGAAAAGTACATGACAAATTTTGAAATGCCTTAGCTTTGCCAAAACTGATCAGCAGGCCATGGGGAGTAAGACAATCCACCAGGTTAGCAGCAGATAATAATTCATGTGTACACGGCAGTCCTTTGCTGTATAAGATGATAGTGTGCAACCAGGACGCACTTTAATTAAGTCTTCAACAACAACGAAAATCTCAAAGCAGTCGAAGCTATAGATTTAATATCCAGCTGGAGTTACACAAGCTTAAATATCATCACACAGAGGAAGATGGATTTCCTTCCTTGCTAATTAGCTCAGAGAGTGATAGATGATTCATTAAAAATTAAGATATTGCTGTAGTAATTTGAATAATGTCCCCCAAAGATTCATGTCTACCTAGGACCTCAGAATGTGACCTTGTTTGGAAATAGGGTCTTTGCAGGTATGATTAAGTTATGGATAGAGATGAGATCATATTGGATTATAATGGGCCTTCAATCCAGTAAGAGTATCATAAGAGGGGACAAAAAGAGACACACAGAAAAGAGGGTCATCTGAAGGCAATGGTAGGAGACATTGGAGTAAATCCACCCGAAGCCAAGCAATGCCTGGGGCCACTGGAAGCTGGAAGGCTGAGGAACAGATTGTTCCCTAGGGCCTTCAGAAGGTGCATGGTCCTACTGACACCTTTATCTCAGACTTCTAGCCTCCAGGACTGTGGGAAAATTAGGACACCACGGCTGTGGTAATTTGTTTTGGAAGCCCTAGAAAACTAATACAACCAGACCACAAAAAGTGGAAGAGTATTTGGGTTAATTTTAATCATTGTACATATATCTTCTATTTTTTTAAAAAAAAATTAATCATTCTAGGGGCGCCTGGGTGGATCAGTTGTTAAGCATCTGCCTTTGGCTCAGGTCATGATCCCAGGGTCCTGGGATTGAGCCCTGCATCAGGCTCAATGCTCCGTGGGAAGTCAGCTTCTCCCTCTCCCCCACTTATGTTCCCTCTCTCGCTGTCTCTCTCTCTCTAAATAAAATCTTAAAAACTAATAATAATAAATTTAAAAATAAATAAATAAATTTAATTATTCTAAACGTATCTCTTTTTTTATAGTGAGTATCCAGATGTCAAACTTTAGAAGTAATTTTGCCATTATTTCCATCCCCATTTTACGGCATGGTTATTTTAGTTTAACTTGAATTTTTCTCAACAAATTACTTTCATTTTTGAGAGGCCAAAATGACCCAGCCTAGTTCCAAGGTAGAATAATCACAATAAGTACATGAATCAATATTTCGGAATAAGAAAAATATTCCCCATAAGCAAGAGTACTCTTTTTGTACTTTCATTCCCAGACTGCATAGAAACATTTCATTTATTTAGCGTAAGATATATAAACATAAACACTGGTAATCTCTAAATCTCTTCCCCTGCACATTTAGTTTTTTGTTAACTTGGTAATGGTTGCTATCTGTTTGATTCAGTAAATTATCATGTTACACTTGATTGATTAATTAAATCTTGACTCAGCAATTTGACTATCTTTTTTTTTTCTTTCAAAGATATGTTTACTCGGAGAACTATCTCTCTTAAGAATAGAAAACTCCTACTGTGAGAAAATTATCCAGGCTCTCAGAAAATGGATGATAATTGCAACCTCCTCACGTTGTCCATGGAGAAACAAGCCCATCAAGATTGGCCTTTAATAGTTCTAGATCCAAGATAATAGGAAGGGAAAAATGAAGGGGGGGGAAATCGGAGGGGGAGACGAACTGAGAGACTATGGACTCTGAGAAACAAACTGAGGGTTCTAGAGGGGAGGGGGTGGGGGGATGGGTTAACCAGGTGATGGGTATTAAAGAGGGCATGTATTGAATGGAGTACTGGGTGTTATATGCAAACAATGAATCATGGAACACTACATCAAATAAATAAATAAATAGGGAAAAAAAATGGTTCTAGATCCACTCAGCAGAAAAAGGCACAAACATTTCAACAGCCATTCATGGGGTCCACAGACACCTTGAAGCTTCTTTTTTAAAAGTATAAAGGATGTAGAGGAACGGGCCTTTTCATTTGAATTTTGTAACTCTACACATAAGAATTCGAAACTGAAGAGTCCAGAATAATTTCTCCAGCACTCAAGCTGAAAGTCAATAAGGATACCAATGTGGAAGACTGAATCACTCTGGAATTTTCTGGTAATAAATCGTTGAATGACAGCTGGTTATAAAAAGACTTCTCATGCAGAAACTTTGAGGACAGTCATTTCAGACAAAGTTGCTTTTTGTCTGGGCGAGACGTAATGGTCATGTTTTAGGGATCCACCAGGGTCAGTCATTTAGAGGGAATTCTTTCTACTTAATTGCCTCTTTGATTGTGTGATTGCTGTTACTGTTTGCACTGCAGTTTCTTTACTCCAACAAGATGTCATTTCCCTTCTTGATTCATGTTGGCATGGACCTTCTGGACTGAAATGTTGTCCTGGGAGGCAGTCACTGTGGCACCTCAGAAATGCGTGGCATTTATCAAGCATTTCTCATAGGCAGGGTTACATATCCAAATTGTGCGCCATCTGGGTGAATACAAATAAACTTGTAATAAATCATTCAACGCATTGTGGAATTTTATATAAATCCATATGAAATTTTTTTACTTACCACGTGGACGCTTTCCAACAGATCTATGGCTCTATAAATTCAAGTAAGTTTATTTGTTAATAATCCCATGATTATAGCTTCGTTTGTTAGTTGTTTTATGCTTCGTGTGAAAATGTCATTTTTTTATTGCTAACAAGGGAGTCTTGATCCAAACCATTGAATACATTGCCTTTTGTGCAGATGGGTTTTGTCCATCCACTGTGCTTCATCATGTCTAAATTCAGAACAATAGCAAAGTGAACAATATACCTAATGATAAAGAACAATGTTCTATTTTAACTGAGTTGCACCTTTATGCCAGTGTGATATATACATGTTCCTTCTTCCTTCCTCTTAGAATAAAAGAAGTATCCTCCAGGTTCAGAAAACTTGAAAGGAACAGATTTATTTTTAACTATTCAAAATATCTTCCAAGAGAAAACCAAGGGCAACACTTCATGTCCAAAGAGCGTAAACAGGAGAAGACATTGGGGAACAGACAAATCACCTCCAACTCTGCCCAGCTGGAAAGGAATTAAAACCAGCCTTCTTATTTACTGTCCTTCTCCTCCAACCACCTTGACTTCACAGGATGCCCCTCCTGTTCACAGTTCAGAATCTTGCTGAATACCGACTATGAATGGGTCTGGAAGTAAATTGTGCAAAAGGACAAATGAGTGATAGCACCTTAACATCATACTCTTCTTGGGTGATCCTTTATTCTTAAAGTTGGATGAAATTACTGTTTTCTGTCTGTTTTCCCTACTAGACTATAAAGGTGGTATCTTTGGAACAGCATCTGTTGATCACATGAAATGACAACAAAAGCTATTTAAACCAGAATGAAAAGGGGGAATTTATTACTAAAGGAAACAAGGGAATCTCAGGAAATGTAATCACAAGCCGTGCCTTAGAGACATCTCAAGGTGATCACTCACACTCCCAACACTCTTTTCTTCCCACTCACATGGGGCGCCATCTTGTTGCATATTTTTGTTCTGCTAAGTTCTCTCAATCCTCCAGAGGAGGAGGACAAAGAGTATCACACCAGGTTACAAATGTCTAAGGTCAGACGACTGTTGAAATTAGAACCTAGATTTTTTGGATTTCAGCTTTGTGCTCCTGTTCTGACCCTGTAGCTGTAATCAAAATGCGATGGACAGTGCTTTAGGAATTGCTATTAACCAAGAGTTGACTGTGGTAAAGGAAAGGACAGTGGAACGAATACCAACGCTCTCGATTGGAATTTTAATTCTCTTATGCACTATCTGACTGGGGTGTGTGTGTGTGGAGGGGGGTGAATCACTTAACCCCAAACTTCAGTTTTCTCATCTGTGAAATTATGGGAAATAATACCTGCCTTTCACACCCAGAATTTTGGTATTATCAAATAAAGTAATATATGGAAGCATTCTAAATCAAAATGTGTAGACAAATGTAAACTATTATAAAAAGGGTAATATTTATAATTCTTTGCTATTACATTTTTCATTCACTTTTTTAACTCCTTTTACCTTTCTCCATCTACCTTCCCCTGTCCTGATCTCAAATCTGGAGAAGGAAAAGTAAAGCTTTTCCACATGTTTTTTAAAGATTTATTTATTTATTTATTTAAGAGAGAGAGCAGGGAGAGAGGCAGGGAAAGAGAGAGAGAGAATCCAAGCAGACTCCCCACCGAGTGCGGAGCTGACACAGGACTCAATCCCAGGACACTGAGATCATGACCTGAGCTGAAACCATGAGTTGGACACTTAACTAAGCCACCAGGTGCCCTGTTTTCCACATTTCATTTCTACCTAGTATGTTGCTATTGTTTAGCCACAGTTCTTAACTATAATATTCATCAAGAGTAGATGATAAGATGTCAACTGTGTTTCAGTGAATCCCCGTCCATTTAAAGTAAATTGAAAATTTAACTGCAATTTTCATAAGTCTGGGATCTTGTCATTAATCCTTAGAACAGTGATTCATACCTTGGATGTCAACAGATACAGTTATAACGATTTGTTGATTATCCCCAGAATTTCAAAATGCCTAACTAAAATCATGCATGTATCCATGTATGTATGTCTACACAGGTTAAGTGTCAAAGGGTCTTTGCTTATAAGGAATTATAAGAATGATCACTGATTAATTTCATGAGAAATTGAATTAATTAGTTAATCATTATATTTATTTGATAGACAAATTCTTTTTTAAACATGGGCCCATGAGTAAAAAGAAAAAATAAAAGTATCTCTTGATAGTACAAATTTGGAGAAACTCTGTATTCCAGTTTTTAAAGTATCCTGCTCTTAGTTGAACTGAGAGTATCCTAAGAGGAGGGATATTAAACTCAGAACCATGCCCTGCAAAAGTTCAGACTGCAGGGGGCAACTTCAAAATGAAGTTATCCACAAACTGCTTCTTCAGTAAAATGCTCATTGTATAGGGCAAGAAGTGGGAAGCTGAATGTCAATGGGCCACAAAACTAGGGTAGGAGCAGGTATGGTTCAATAGTGACCCCTCCCCCTCCAAAGTCACGTCCATCCAGAGCCTCAGAATGTGACCTCATTTGGAACTCAAGTCTTCACAGATGTAATTTAGTTAAGATGAGGTCATGCTGGAGACGGGTGGACCTGAATCCAGTGACTGGTGTCATTAAAAGAGAGAGATTTAGAGACACACAGACACACAAGGCAGAAGGCCATGTGACAAAGGAAGCAGAGATTGGAGTGTAAAGCATCCATAAGCTAGGGAGTGCCAAGGCTTGCTGACGACCAGCAGGAGCTAGAAAATGGCAATGAAGGATCCTTTCCTAGAGCCTTCAGAGAGAGCATGGCCCTGCTCACACCTTGATTTTATGCTTCTGGTCTTCCACCTGTGAGCGAATACATTTCTGTGGTTTTTAAGCTACCTAGTTGGAGTATTCATTATGGAAGACCTAGGAAATTAATGCAGAAGGTTGAAGGATTTATGAAAATTATGTTTACCAATTAACAAGTTCTACTCCACCATTTGGATCCACAAGTGCAGGGCAGGTGTATTTCCCTGGATTTTTGGCTTCCTGTCAATTTTCAATTTTCCAAAGTCAAGCATGAATCCCTAATTCAGCACACAAATTAAAGTTAGTTGCCCAAACATGATACTCAATTTTCCGAAGTATTTAATTTACTTAGCTCCTTGATTTGTTTATACTCTGAGCCTCTGAGTCATTTACTTATGTAACTAAAATGACGTATTTATACACAATTCTCTGTGCATATACATAGCGTTACGCATATTATATACAGGAACATGACATGACTTACTTTTTTCCAGATTCGACACTTTCCTAGAGTCTCCAATAAGACAACAGCCAACAGTTAAACAGCCATTAAATAAGGATTGACTTATGCAAAAATCTACTAATGTGCAGTGTTGAAAAACATTATGTGTTGTACATGTGATAAATTTGCCTAGAACGAGGGGTTGCAGGGGTAAAAAAAATTGCATAGAACTAAACAAATAAATGAATACGTGAAAGCTAGTGAACAGGCAATCTTAAAAAAAAAAATGAAAACAAAAACATCATTTTCCCAACCATGTATCACACGGGCTTTGAACATCTGTGTGCAACAGAAACCCAGGGGGAATCTGCACGCTCCTTGATCCCACCTCCACAAACTCGGATTCAGGTGGTCTGCAGTGAGGCACAGAAAGCTGTAACTTTTCAGGAACCGCATCCTACCTAAGTAGGAGAATTAGGAGTCCAGTTATCCCGATGCAGGTTTTCAACAACCTGAACAAGGAATTCAATCCTCCAGAGCCCTGTGGAGAATTTAGATGTAATGGACGAAAACCTTCAAGCCCTTGGAATACTCATGACAAAACTAAAGCACGTGGCTCAGTGGGTCAGGGCAGGACTCCGACTAATATTTAACATCGATTGACTGGTCCTTCAAAAAGACTCCTAAAATTTTTGATTTATTGATTGCTAGGTTCACCAATACTGAAAAGAGAAATAAATCATACCAAGCTAAAAATTTTGCATGCCATAGCTCCAGACCCTAAATCCTAAGAGATATATGCTATTATTGTATCACCATATGTGGACTTACAAGGATAAAATGTAATGAGGATAGAAAGCCCCTACTCTATGGCTAGTACTTAATAAATGATCTCTACTTTTAAGAAAGAAGAGGGTTCAGGAAAGAAAAAAAAAAAAAGCTTTCTTTGCACTGTACTTGAAACTTTTCTGTAAATTTTTTATTATTAAAAAAACAACTACTGCATTATTTCTGAGACTATAAATAATGATAAGGTAGAGATTCTGTTTAGATGCCAAAAATACCTTGGTCTAGGATCTGGTCCTGAATTCTGTAAACAACAACAACAAAAATAGTAATTTGTAAATATATTCAGAAGTGATGCCTGTATTGGAGAGGCCAACTCACATTAATCGAACTCACAAGAGAAAGAAGTATAAATCGAACAATGCAATTGTTTGATTATAATTTTTTAAATACACAATATCCATAGGAATCAACAATTCAGAATCACTGGTGGAATATTCTCTTCCTGCAAAGAAAATATTTTATGGAGGTTCTAAGTAAATCAGAAAAGGGTGTTGAGTAAACATGGAACAAAAGTTAAAGGATGGTTAGTAGCTAATGTCATCAAGCTGTCATAACGCATATATATTTTTCTGTTATGTATGGAAACCATGGGCTTTGAGGTCAAGAAGACCTAGATTTAAATTCTGGCCCCCAACTTTATTTATCTGATCTGGAACAAATAAGTTAAACTTTTAAGCCTTAGTTTCTTCACTCAAAAAGCAAGGATGGTAACTTTGGAAGACTCACTTGATGATTAAATAAACTAATGCACGTAAAACATTTAGCACTCAGCTTATACCAAATAAATGTTAACTTGTGGTTACTATCATTTTGCCAGCTAAGTGGGCTGACTGACTGGAAGGTAGAGGCTTCTCTTGTAGATAGGCTTGGAAATGTACTGGTAAATTTTTACTCATTGTCTTACTATTTCCAACCTGCTTGGTGACTTTCCACTTTGTGTTAACTAACTCAGTATTTTTGCAGGTAGGGTGAAATGCTGGTACACTCGAACTTTAGAAAAGATAATCCAGGCAGTTTTTATAAGATGCCTAACCAAATGTGTCAGAAAGATGAAGGGCTTAACATATGTTTGATGAATGAATAACTACATGAATAAATGATAGCCGTGAACAGAATTGGGATGTCTTTAAAAGTCCTCAGTACTCAATTATAGAGTATCAATTAAGACAGATTATTTATATAGTTGTCTAACCTCAGTCATTATGTATAGAGTTTTTTTTAACTTCATTCTCAAATTATAAACCTTTGAGTTTTGGGGTTAGCTTGGAGGTATGAGATACTTTTTGGAAATGCAATGGTAAAACTTAGCCAAAAAATTCTATTCTGGGCAACTCATTCTCTGGTGATTCCAACACATGAGTTCTTATCCTACTAAGTTCCAAACCCAGTGTATAAAATAGCATCACAGATGCCTAATAATTTAATGTCATTTCTGATAATACCCGAATTATTCCCTAGGTTGTTTGTCACGTATACACTATATGGTAAATTCCATTTGGGGTAGAGTATCATGTTTAACTGAAGGTCATAGACTCTACTGTGAATACATTTACCCATAATAACAAAGAAGGAAGAAAGCATTAAGATTAAGAAATAGCTCATATACAGATTCCTAGGTATGTAGGAGGAGTTTATTCCACTTTTAAATGCTCTAAAGTATAATTGACATCTAAAGCAAATATGGTTTTAAACTACAGAATTTTTCCCTGTTACATAATTCCTCCTTTTTCCTTTTGAGAAGTTGCTGTCAGATCCCTGAGCTTCTCTTCCTTTGCCTCAATGCTAGTTTACTTTCTGAGCTAAAAGGAAAGAGGGCAGGAGAGGTAATGTCAGAAAGCCGGATGATAATGATAAGCTTTCCCGAGTGATTGGACACAGCTAATTTGTACTTCATTGTTCCTGGGGCCACACATGAACAATGCGGTCTTTTAGAGCTCACCCTGAAATCACCTCATCAGCAAGGTAAGCAGGTTAGCTGGCACTAAAATTCTACACCGGTAGCCTTAGTTCGGTCTCAACATCAAACCACTTTTCATTTCCTCAGAAATCCTAATGAGGTTCCTGGATTTGAAAGTAATCCGTCTTTTGCTTTCTGAAGGACTAGAGCTCTCAGGGTCTCCTGCCAAACAGGTTTTGAGAGTGAGGAAAAAAAAAAAAGAAATCCCACTTTTTCCCTCGCACAACTAAGAATATCTGCGAATCGACTCCATGTATCTGACCAGAGAAACGATATCACAGAAGTATTGTTCTTCTGACCCATTTTCGGCCACTCTGTGTCATGTAAATAACACTTGTTTATCATCTCATGGACACTCTTAGACAAAGCTTTATGACATTAAGTAACGTCACTAGCAGTAACCCCTAAGCTCTGTGATTTGCTATTGCTATTAGCTAGGGACAGAAAAGCAACATCTGCCAGGAAATATTTATTTATTCAATAGATTTTCTAGAACCCATCACCATAATCCTTTCCCACAACAGTGAAAACCTCCAGTAATATAATATAAATCATTCGCAGGTTGTGACACTTAATTGAACACAATAAGTTGAACAATTGCTCTGACTCCCAAAATAACAGTTCCCTTATTATTGGAATGGTCTTAAAATAAAAAAGCAAAATGGGACTCTCACTTTTCCTACTCCTGATACCCACCTCCTGGCAGAATGCACCTGAACCACTGAATCCCTTATTGTTTCAAACCACGCATCAAATACAGTCCAACTATGCTGCAATCTAGCACACCCACCATTTGTCATTGGCCCAGAAGGAATAGGGGTTTTTTAAAATTAATTATATACATAAAGGAAATGCCATAAGCTGAATGATTCATTTTTCTTCAATTTTTAGATAGTTTCTCTCCTTTTGCAATCTAATAATTTCCCACTATGAATGTCGCATGTCCTTCCCCAGTTAATTATTTATGTTGATGAAACATGGCACTTACCGAGCCTTCTAGGATTTCAAGTTGAACAGGATTGCTAAATATGGCCAGAGAGGGATTGTAGCTTATAGAGGATTTTGGTTTGTGGAAACTATTTTAGGGTTTTTTTTTTTTATTTAATTCAGCACTCACCAATCCATTTTTTTCCCTACAAAATAATTCAATCTGTCACTACCATTCTTGTTCTCTGAATATCATTTAAAAAATCTCTTGCAATCTCTCATAATAGAGACCACCAGGCAAATTCCAATAGTCCAGCCGACACCGTAGCTACTTTCCAAATTATAGTGAATGACTCGGGACTACAAATAGAGCTCACCTTGAAATCACCCCATCAGCAAGGTAAGCAGATTAGCTAGCACTAAAATTCTACACCGGTAGCCTTAGTTTGAAGAGCAAGAATCTTGTTCTTTTTAGTATAAAAACTCTTTTCACTCAGAATCTCTGGATATCAGAAATACTTCAGTCTTATTAGAAGTAGTCTTCCCAAAATCCCAGACCAACTTTAGAGAAAAGGAATCCTGGTTCTTTACTTACTGAGATGGAAAATTTGGAGTGAACATCTTTGGAAGACTATTATCTCCATGACTTCTCTTCTTAACATATTTATTAACAAACAGCTAGATTGATTTCTAGGGAGTTGGGAGTTTGAAGTCTAGTTTTCTGATACAAGGCAGTAAAGAGTGAAATAGCTCAAGATGAGCACCATTGGAAAATGAGAAAATGAGCTAGAAGCAGAGATATTCCACTGATTGTAAACCGAATTTCTAGCTACTATAAGAATTATTGACAGTACTTGTAGATGGTTTGTCTGTCCTTTTCAAGAAAAAGAATACAAGGGTAGAAGACCCTTGCGTGACTGTTTTTACATGCTTATAAGACCATGAAAAGCAATATTTTTAAAGGGCTTTATAAAAATAAAAGGTGAGATGAATATTGAGATGAGCAAAAAAGGAAAATTTCATTGCTCTTGACCTATTGAAGCAAGTCTTTTTTTAAATTTTTTATTATGTTATGTTAATCACCATACATTACATCATTAGTTTTTGATGTAGAGTTCCATGATTCATTATTTGTGTATAACACCCAGTGCTCCATGCAGTACGTGCCCTCCTTAATACCCATCACTGGGCTAACCCATCCCCCTTCCCCCCCTCCCCTCTAACACCCTCAGTTTGTTTTTCAGAGTCCATTGGTCTCTCATGGTTCGTCTCCCCCCTCCGATTTCCCCCCCTTCATTCTTCCCCTCCTGCTATCATCTTCTTCTTCTTCTTCTTCTTCTTCTTCTTCTTCTTCTTCTTCTTCTTCTTCTTCTTCTCCTTTTTAACATGTAATGTATTATTTGTTTCAGAGGTACAGATCTGTGATTCAAGAGTCTTGCACAATTCACAGCATTGAAGCAAGTCTTGATTTTTTAATTTTGCTTTTCATTGTGCGGATATTTTTTCTAAATTAAAAAGTTAACATTCATAAAAAGAGAAAAATACACAATTAGATACAGGTGAATAATATTTAAAGTAATAAAAAAAATCACACAAAAGATAAACCTTTAAAACATATAAACATTACCAAAAAACCCCCAACACATTTTATTAAAATAATACATTTTATTAATTAATGACCTGATACACCTCTTTAGCATTTTTATTTCTTACACTTTGGGGGCTACAAGCTCTTTAATCATCTCCTCACACAACGATGATCTTTTTAAATAGATCACTTAAGTTTTTCTTCCAGCATAAGGAATGGGCATTTATTTTTTATTATTGATAATTTAGAAATATTTCTTTCAGCTTCAAACTTCTTTTTGATAATGTTAGCATAAATTCTTATAATTGTTATTAAATTTGGGGCAACTCCTAATAAATGTTATATATGAGCTGTATGATTTGGAAGAAATTTCCAGACAAATTTCTCTTGCTTCTTCTCCATTATTATCCAAATACTTCTACTGCAGGGTATCAGCATATTGGAGGGTAAGAATATTACTACCATTTATTCCCAGCACTAGCTTAATTACAAACAGATGAGATTTTGAGCCATCTAAATATATCCACTAAAGCCAATCAAAATGTGTTCTCAATTCAACTTTTATTTAGCAAGACTCCAAATGCCCATGGCCACTCCAGTGACACTCCAGGAGAGAAACTTGATTTCATTAGCTTTGTGGTAAATGACAAATCTCTGATTATTGCCCTGGGAAAGAAGGAGAAATGAGTATCAATATCAACAAAATGCAAACACTTTACTGAGCATAGCTTTCTAGAGGACAAACATAGGAGATGCTCTGATATTCAACATTTGAAATCCAGCCAATGTTACACTAATAATGGAAGATAAAGAATATTTTAAATATATTGTGCTAAACAATAATTAAGAAACTGATGCCATGTTTACTATTTCAACATTTTTCAGGTGACCTTTAAAATTTCTTTAATGTCTGTAGGGGATTGGCTGAATGATCTCAATGTTATACATGATTAGGTTGATCAACCTGAGAAACAGAACAAGTTTGTAAGCAGTTTCCAGGAATTTCTTAAGAAGCAAGCAATTCTAAGAATTCTCATTAATTCTCATTCTAAAATTCTAATTGAATTCTAATTCAATTAACAAGAAGCAATTTCTAAGTTTGCAAGAATGAAAATAGTGTTTCATCTGTGTCCCAGCCGTTTTTCATTTGAAGGGTATTACTGAGGCCTTTTGCTAAAGGATCCCTCCCAGTTTTTTCAACTTGGTTCCTTTGTACTCTAGATGGAGCACTTAGCCTTCCGCTTTCATTTTTTTTGTTTTACCAAGACTGAATTACTGTCATGGAGGATTTGGGAAAGATTTCCTCTAGAAGGCTTTATTGGTGGCCTTCAAAAATAATTAAGGAATTTCAACTCTTCCAAACGAGATGACTCATCCTATCCAAACAACTGTGTTTGTGTGTTTCAATGATCACATTCCTGATTTGGTCTCCGGATTTCCAGTTCATAACTAAGGAGTGAGTGTGTTACTTAGTTCCTCATTATTTTAATTGGTCTGAGAATGGTTCTTAAAAAGAGTTAAAAAAAAAAAAAAAAGACAACCAACAACCAAGAGTGAAGTTGGCAATTTTTGTCATTAGCATATGTAGCTGCCCATTGCAACATCTATATTGGTCCTAAATTTAATGTCATAGCTGAATCTCCCAGGAGCAACGATATCCAAGGGTTTTGTAACGTTTTCCTTCTTTCCTTCTTTTAAATTGAATTTGTTGCTGATTCACGGATACATTAAGTATCTTGTAAAATCCCAGTGAGAAGATAATTATGATTTCTTGTTTCCAGAGACATTGAATAAAAGAAAAATCAGAGCATAGGTATCTTAACATTTTGTATTAGCAAGCAAACTAACATTATAAAAACACAAAGTTTTCTAAATTCAAAACTATAAAGACTCTATATAACTAATGATCCATTTTACTAGATAAGAATAAAAGACCTTAAAAAAAAAGATTCTTATGGCCATACTATAAAGTAACCTAGGATTTACAGGACTTAAAATAATTATTAATGCTTAGACTAAGTTTTACAGCTTTGTATGTGCTTTGTACAGGAAAAGTGATTTACTTCTGAAATATAAAATTAGGATGGAAGCTTTCACTGGTGCATTTTTTTTGTGATCTAGGGGACAAGCCGGCTTCACATGCATTAAATTACAGTGGTAAGTACAGGGATTTATTCAACTCAGCTATATAAAATACACCAAACACCCTTTTCCAAACAGGACTGAGAGGCAGCAAAATAGCCATAATCAGTGTGTTCTTCTCCCTAAAGTAAAATAGCCATGAGATTGAAAAAGAAGTTTTTCTCTTCCAACTTTGAGAAAAGCCAGGTTTGCCCTAAGTGTTTTCTATAAGGCTCTGAATGCATTTATCTAAGGTCATTTTGGGCTGAGGTCAACTAAAAAACAATGCCTTTTAAATAAATTGATCATTACTAGAAAAACTGAATGCTTTCCCTGACCTTCAATGCACTGAAACATCCTCTGTGCCCCGTTTATATTATTCCAAGCACAATCATCTCATGGTACTTAAAACTCAGTGTTATAATTGCCTATTTACCTGTCTGTTTCTCTCCTCAGAGAATGGGAGATCATTAAAGGCAGATAATGTGCCTTGTTTATCCTTATTTCATCAGTGCAAGGCCTGTGGAAGGCACTTGTCACATATTTATTTGGATGGATGGATGGATGGATGGATGGATGGATGGATGGATGGATGGAGGACAAATGGATGAATGAAAGTAAAATCATCCAGGGACAGTCTAGGTTTGGGACAAAAATAATATTCATATCTTTTTATAGACATAGCTGCACATATATTTAAACAGTGATAAATAACTACCAAAGTGCTTAAAAGACTACATCTAAAACAAAAATTTTCTGAAGTTTCTACTGCCAGAAAAGATGACTTTGAGGAAAGGTGATATGAAACAATAGTTGTACATGCTACTACTAATAACGATAATAATCCACAATTATTGGTGGTCTTCCATCCACGGGTAGAGTATTAACTGTTTCTCATGCATTTCTGTCTCACAACTCTTATATACCTACTTACTAAGGGGGAAACTGAGGCAACAGGGTAACTAGAAATCACAGAGTGAGTAGAAGAGCTAGGGCTTGGATTCAGACACACGAATAGAGGGTTTGTGTGCTTCATAACTAGGCTATCTACCTCTCTTTAGGTAGAGGGACTAAGCAGGAAATATTACCAAATATTACAAAATTTGACCTACAACACATTTGCTGGGTGTGAGCCTAAATTACTGGTAATGAAAAAATAATTACTTTTGGAAAAGAAGAAAGCATCCAGTTCAAATATTTTCATGAACTGGAAAATGAACTTCTTGAAATACCATGAAATTACTTGATACTACTCTGTAGCAACATAAATCTAGAGAACAGATTTGTCCAAGTCTTCATAGATTATAATCACTATGCAAAGACAGAGAACATTTTAGACCAGGGATGGCATATCGCTTCCAACTTTTCTGCCAAAGTGGTAACTTCCTACAGATGAATGCTGAGGTTAATCTGGAGAACCCCTACAGTCAATTAACCCTACCTGTCATTAATGCCCGAGAGCCCTGCCACTGAGCATGAGCCATCCATGTTTGTTGGGTGTATTGTTGGGATACATTTCCAGCGCAGCAGTTCTTTATACAGGTTCTACATCAGAATTCCCTGTGGAGCTTTTGGAAATTACACATACCAGGGAAAGACAATCCTTGACTCCATAAGCTTATAGTATGAGGAGAAAAAGCCGTATAAGCAGATTGTAATGCATACCTGAAAACGCAAAATAGCTTCCATGTCTTCATGGATTAGGTAACCACCTCAAGAGTAAAGATGTGAAAATACTTCTGGTAGAATTCATCCACGTCTATGCATGAAATATTGTCACAGGTAACAACGCAATATGTCATTTGATAGAAGTATTGGGAGTATGCATATGTTGTATATGAGATTTTAAATTTTTAAGTGTATAAATTATTAGCAAATGGAAAAATAAAAGCAAGATAGGAAAATAGTGAGCCAGGAAATATGGCTCCTATATGGTTGTTGTGACCAGCTGGCAATGACCTCAAAAGCTTTCTGGAACCCCGTTTGTTAGCTGCAGTTCAAAGGATAAAAAAACAATATAATTGCAGGGGTAAACTCTTTATTTTGTATTTCCATTTCAGATAGCAAAAACTTCAGTATTTTCTGTAGTGAAACATAAATGAAAGCTCTTCCAATTACTGCAGAAGCACCAAAAGACTTTTAGTTACACAAAAGATGCTTCTGAGAATAAGGAAGGGGAAAAATACTGAAAAATCTTGAGAGTTACTTTGCTTTTTCACCACCACACCAAAATAATAAGGTTCTGAAATATTAACATGTGAAGGGTAATCTCTGAGACCTTTTGCCACCTCCTAAAATGAAGAAAGATTGCATACATTTTTGTCTTGCTGCTATGAATAATAAGAAGCCATGGGATTCCTTGTAACAGTCCTGGAATAATTATGAGATAGCTGATTAAGTTCAAAGTTAGTATGGAAATCTGTTCTTTTAAAAGTCTTTCATAATCTATCTCTGAAGAGAGATAATTCTATCAAATTTGAATTAATCCATAGATAATGGCAAGACTACAGCCCACTATTAGGTGTCTATATATGAGATATGAATATTGCATGTCTTCTCAGATTTTACGTAAAAATAACTCAGGGCCAGATTATAGAAGGGATTAATTGTAAACAATACGAGTTATGACAATTACCCCCAGAAAAAGATTAATCAATTTCAAGCACATAACTTAACCTAACAATAATAGCCTAACCACAGATAATTCTTTGGAGAGTGGATTTTCTAAATGCAGGTCACACAATGATCCCTTCATAGATCCAATAAAACATTTGAAAAATTACCCTATCTGGTATCATTATAAAGTATAATCAGGTCCCAGTATTATCATCACTACTGAAGCCTATAGTAGAATTAATTGTTCTTCAAGTCAAAAACAGACTCTTTATCAGGAAACCTAAATTACAGCATTCCAAAAGTTCCCATTTTGAATAGTTAAGCACATTATTAGTAGTTGGGATATAAGCACTTACTCATTTTATCTTTTGTTCATGCCTGTTTTCTATTCTTTCAATTTTGAATCCATGTATGTACCATACACACAGCCTAAGCCACTCAACGTACATGGGGTTTTCTGCATATTAGGATACATTGTTCAAAAGGTGTATGAAGTAAGGACAACAAAATAGATTGATATTTTATATAAGAATACCTGAATTAAAGGTTTAAAATTGTTTGGAACTGTGAGAAAATATATATAAAGCAAATTTAACCACCTCCACCATTTTTAAGTGTACGCTTCAATAGTGTTAAGTACATTCCTATTGTTCGGCAGCCAATCTCCAGAATTCTTTGATCTTGCAAAACTGAAACTCTGTATCCATTAAACAACAACTTCCCATCTCCTCCCCCCAATCCCAGCCAGTCCCTGGCAATGACATTCTCTTTTCTGTCTATAAATCTGACTTCTCTAACTACCTCACATAAGTGGAATATCGCAGTATTTGTCTTTTTGTGACTGGCTTATTTCACTTAGCATACTGTCCTCAAGGTTCATCCACGTCGTAGCAGGTGTCAGAAATTTCCTTTCTTTTTATGGCTGAATATTATTCTATGGCATGTGTAGACCACAATTTGTTTATCTATTCAATCACTGATGGACACTTGGGCTGCTTCTTCCTTTGGGCTACGGTGAATAATGCTTCTGTGAACATGGGTGTACAAACATTTCTTTGAGACCCTTCTTTCAATTTTTGTAGGTATAGACCCAGAAGTGGAATTGCTGAATCATATGGTAGTTCTACTTTTAATTTTTTGAGGACCCACCATACTGTTTTTCACAGTGACTGCACCATTTTACATTCCCACTAAAAATGCACAAGGTTCCAATTTCTCTATGTCCTCACCAACACTTGGGTTTTTTTAATGTTTTTTTATGAATTAGGTTTTAACTAGCAACTTTAAATCTAATGTTTTTAAATGAAAAGAAGACATCCAAATGGCCAACAGACACATGAAAAGGTGCTCAACATCACTCAGCATCAGGGAAATGCAAATCAAAACCACAATGAGATACCACCTCACACCAGTCAGAATGGCTAAAATTAACAAATCAGGAAATGACAGATGCTGGCGAGGATGCGGAGAAAGGGGAACCCTCCTACACTGTTGGTGGGAATGCAAGCTGCTGCAGCCGCTCTGGAAAACAGTATGGAGTTTCCTCAAAAAGTTGAAAATAGAGCTACCCTACGACCCAGCAATTGCACAACTGGGTATTTACCCCAAAGATACAAATGTAGTGATCTGAAGGGGCACCTGCACCCCAATGTTCATAGCAGCAATGTCCACAATAGCCAAACTATGGAAAGAGCCTACATGTCCATCAACAGATGAATGGATAAAGAGGATGTGGTATATATACAATGGAATATTATGCAGCCATCAAAAAATGAGATCTTGCCATTTGCAATGATGTGGATGGAACTAGTGGGTATTATGCTAAGCGAAATAAGTCAGTCAGAAAAAGACAATTATCATATGATCTCACTGATATGTGGAATTTAAGAAACAAGGCAAAGAATCATAGGGGAAGAGAGGAAAAAATGAAACAAGACAAAACCAGAGAGGGAGACAAACCATAAGAGACTCGTAATCTTAGAAAACAAACTGAGGGTTGCTGGAGGGTAGGGGGTTGGAGGGATGCGGTGGCTGGGTGATGGATACTGGGGAGGGTATGTGTTGTGCTGAGTACTGGGTGTTGTGTAAGACTGATGAATCACAGACCTGTACCCCTGAAACAAATAACACATTATATGTTAATTTAAAAATAAAGAAGCCCAGTTATGATTTTTCAAATTATCTACCTATTATACCTGCTGGGGATGAAATCTGAGCTTTTTTCTTTCTAGAGGAGAAAACTGTGAAAGTTGAAAGTGAGGAAAACAAAACTTTCCTAACAACTGGGGGTAACCAGCAAGCCCTACCACCCTCCCCTCAACATACCCAAACATGATGCTTTGTACAAAGTATGTGCTTAGTAAATAATTTATTTTAAAAAATAAGATAAAATGTTTTAACTTCCCATAGAGTTTTAAAATCCAAAGTGAGTTTCAAGATTCCTCGGGGTGAAGGACATACACTTTTAGGTGATTACTCTATCCTCATCTGCCTAATAAATGCTACCTCACTTGGTAACGACCTTATTTCGTTGTTGTGAGAATTAAATGAATAATCCATGTAAATCACTCAGAAATGCCCATTATAAATTTAATAAGTGTTCACTGTGATCATTTTTATAATTATTTGAATACTGTTAAAAGCAATAGGTAAGCAAGAATTATTAAATGCCTAACAACACCCTTCACAGTATATTAAGCATCGTGTTAAACATTGTCAAAATAAAAATATAATCTCGGCCCTAAAAATATGGAAATGTAGTTTAATTTGAAAAGAAAGAAAGATAAGCACAAAAAAACCCTGTAAAGTATAATGCAAGGCAGGATTGAAATACCACCTTTTGAAACTCCTTTTAGCATCATGACTTTGTATTATTCTTGTTCTCATAATACTTCTTTCTAATTTCTTTTTCCTCCACCCCTATATAATTTTGACCTCAGTCCCCTAGTCTTCTGTTTTCACCTGTTCTCTCCATTAGTCATTTCACCACCATGAGGATGATCACAGCCTGGATGTCTCTCTTTCAATATTGCTGATTCAACTACCTGATGAACAATGAAATACCAGCACCATTTTGAAAGTGGATCAAAACTCAAGGGCCTGTTTCAGTTGTTGTTTTTGCTACCACTTGATATAATGCTGTCAAAATCCTTTATTTCTTCTCTCTTATCTGCAGAACAATACCTATAAATCTGTGATTTAAAAATATTCGTAATCTGGCTTAAAATTAGTTTTTCAGCTTTGTCTTCTTTATATGTACTCTAAACTAATAAAACCAAGCTACATATAATTGTCCTTAAAGAACTTATAATTTTCTTCCTTATGCCTTGTGAATTTAGTTTTCTCATCTCTGAATTTGCCCTTTTATTCATCTCCACCTGTTGAAATCTTATTCAGACACCAAGATCTATCTAAAACTCTGAGTCTTGCAGACCAACCAAAAGGAACATCCCTCTGGACCTCACAACTCTCTTTACATGAACTACACCTATTCTGAGGTACCTTGTTTCTAGATATCTGTGACTATGCACTAGGTTGCCAGTCTCTGACGATGACCTCACTGCCTTTGCATCTTAAAATGAATGAATAAATGAATACATAAATAAATGAATGGTTCAGTGAATGAATGAATAAATGAATAAAAGGAATTTTTAAAGGAAAAGTAACTTTGAAACTGTATAGAGTATAAGAGAGTCCAGATTCAGGAAGTCACCCTGAAGACTGTGGCATCATTTCAAGTATAAAGTCCAAGCTGGAACTGCCTCAGCAGACTGGATAAATGATTTAAACTACTACTGGTAGCCTAATGAGTGCCCTGCTTCGAGACCGCAGTACTAGGTTTCCTCATTTATAACATGAGGATAGAGATAAAACATATTTCTCAGTGCTGTTACAAACATAAAATGATCTAATGTACATAGAACTTCTTTGTAAGCTATTCATTTTACGCCTACTCAAGGCCCTCCTTGATCTGGTCCCATATGAATTTTCCAGTCCTGTGTTCCACGAGAGCCCTTTTTGTATAATGTGTTCTGACCAAACTAGGCTGCTCTTCCATCTTTGAATTCAATTTGCATTTTTTTGTTAGATCTATGACCATAGGAGAGACTGAAAAACAAGCTCCCTAAGAATTACTTCGAACAAACAATACCTCAGGGTCAGATTATTTTACCTATGAATTCTCTTAAACTCTTAAGTAACAGAACATACATTCTCATGCTTTATAAACAGTTGACATCATTTTAAAGTTCTTTTTTAAAAAGCCCAATTTATTTAATGAAGCTAGCAAAACCAGAGAACAGAAATATGTCGAAGTCTTCTTAAAATAAAAACAAACAAATGAAAAAAATTTAATTAGGTTAATTTCACCTTTTCCATTACTGCAACGATAACAAAAATACTAATAAGTATCAATCAGTGGTTCATTTAAATCATGTTTCTCAAACTGTGTGGTCTGTGTATCACACATATTAGAATCATGGTGGTGGAGGACAGACTTCTAAAATTTCAGATTCTCAGCTTCACCCATATTCCTACTGAATCAAATTCTTCAAGAGTGTTAGCATAGAATCTGCATTTTAGCATTTGTGCCAGCTGATTTTTAGGTAAACCAAAGTAAAAAATACGACATTGGCATGATCTGTCATAACCACATAGCATTTGTATCAAGTAGGAAAGCAAGAAATTATTAACATCAAGACATCTAGTGACAAAGATTTACTTTGATGAAACCAAAAAGGAAAAAAGAAAACCCCACAGGATAGTTGCTGAAAAGATATCAATAAAATTCAACACCTTTCCTATTAAAAAAAAATCATAAAACCAGTAATAGAAGGATGCATCCTCAAGATGATAGAAAATAACCACTTTAATGCAGCATCTTTAAACAGAAAAAAAGAACAAACATAAACACATTAGCAGCATCCTTATTAATGGACTAAACAAAAATACCAGAAATCTCCTACATCACTTCACATAGCTTAGAAGTTATGATGTAGACATTAAAACATGGCATATAAAAGAAACTTTATTACTGGGAAACACAATTACAACTATTTTCAGAAACTATTAACTCATCCATTGAAAACCCATATACTGAAAAATATATAATTAAAGTAAGAATGTAATAGAGTCTCTATAAAAAAAAGCCTATATACCCAAAATAACCAGTTAGAATATTCATTTACTTACTCAATAAACATTAATGGAACACCAAGAAAATCATTGAACAATTGATGAATCACTGAAGAATATAATGAATATAAAAACAAAACAAAATTTATAGAAATAATAAAGGAAACCACAAGGTTTAAAAGCAAATGAAACAGATAAATCCCAGGAAAGAAGAAAGAGAAATGATGGCTTAAGAGCATGTGCTCTGGGGCAGAGAGATGTCAGCTCACATCTTGGCTGGGTGACCTTGAACTGATACTTAACCTCCCTGAGCCAAAGACAGCCCTGGCTCAGCAGATTCCCACCTCCACAGCAAAGGCAGGTTAGATTGTTTCAACCTGTCTTCTGTCTTAGAACATTTGGGTTGTTTATGATGTTTTTGACAAATAAAGCTTTTAAATTTTTAATTAGCCAGATCTCTAAATCTTTTTTATGTGTTTGCCTCTTGGCATTACTTTCCATCTCTCTCCTTGGAATCTTCTTTTTTGGCTCCCTTCCTCGGGTATTTTCTTTTGTCTGGGATGAGAAATCTCTATTTGTCCATTCACTCTTTCTCAAGAGAGGCTTTTCACCACCTTTTCTTCTAATAGAGATATCCGTTTGCATTCTGTCAAATTAAAAGGCGTCCTTTTTTTTTAGTATTGTGCTACCTTATGGAAAGTTCAGGTTGAATTAGAAACTAAAAGACATACAACTTCTGCTTTGAGAAGTGTTTATCAATGTCAAAATTTCTCTCTCTCTCATGCACACACACACATACACACACACACACGCACGCTTTACTCCTAGGCTTATTTTTCTGGGCTTATTTTTCTCATCTATTTATGTTATACTAGTATAAACTATGAATTTTATAAGATAGCTCAGATCATTTTCAGAGCAAGAGTACAAAATAAATAATCATGTCAGAATATTCTGCCTAGAGAGAAGTGAGAAGCAATGCTAGCCATATTCCCAAGGGAATAACCTTGAAGAGTTTCATTACCACATAACTGTTGATCAAGACACCAAGGAGCTTACTGGAAATCGGGACCAGGTTGACAGTGGGGATGCACCTCCACAAGTATTTCCCTGATCTTTTCCTACCCTCCTATTATCTTGCAGTCTGCAGAAGACTTGGGTTGGAATCCTTTTTGAGACTAACTTTTATGGTCTTTTTAACATTCATATTCTTTCGTTTCTTATGCAAAGCTAGCATTTATTCACAAGTATCTAATTATGCTTCCTTATGGTTGACTTTTTGGTAGGAGAATATTAATTCCTCAGTCTGTTGCTATGATTATTGGTATCATCCTTAGCCACTATGATTGGTGTGTTCTCGTTATAGTAGGAGTTCATGTGGGGGAAAACGTGGACCACCACCAACCCCGTGAGGGCAGTCATCCAGAAGAAGAGTCCATAAGTAAATTGGGAATAACCATCGCAAGTGTGTATTGTTTGTTTCAGTGTGCATTCTGTTATCCCGAAGGGTCTTCTTGTTACAGCCCCTGAGCCTTGCATACCAGCAAGGCATCTGTGATTTGGAAAAGGGGACTAGGAGAGATTTTGGCCTGCTCAGACCTTCTTGGGCTCCTCAGACCAGCTGTGACAGCCAGCGTGTCTCCAGGGAACTGAGGGAGGCAAGGAGAGCTCAGCCAAGGACACCCATCTGTTCCAGCCCAGTTTATCATCCCTGAGCTAAGTGTGCTCTTGTATCAAGCTAAATCCAACACTGGGATCTAAGTAAATTGCAAGTGCATGGTACTTGAGCAAGTGCATACAACCCAGTGAACCAGAGCACAGTCTGAGATGCTGGGCAACTCCTGTGTCTCTCCCCACAACACACACTCAAAATTCTCACCCCTGGTTCAAAGCTGTTACTTCCCTGTTTCACAGCCAATGACTTCTAGGGAGACCAGTGAGGCTTTTAGATAAGACTCTCAACTTCCCATGCTTCTGGATGGGAATTGGGCAGCTCTGGTTTCAAGTTCCAGCTCAGCCACTTACTAGCTCCGTGGCCTTAGGCAAGTCACTTAACCTCTCTGGGCTGGCTCCCTCCCTCGTGGGGTGTGGTGACACTTAGAACTGATAGCACAGGGACCCAGTTTGGCACAGGGTCTGACACTTGAGCACATAATAGCTCCAGGCTAATATACTCATCACCCACAGCAGCATCTGTCCTTCTACTCTGCCCCTCCTGACTCAGATAATGAGAGGCCTCTGGGGAAAGTTCTGCCCTTGGGGAGCTCATCCTGGTCCATCTCCATGACCTTCAATCGTCAGTGAGCTCCCAGGTCTCAGGTCCCTCTCTCCATGGCCCTCCCTTTCAGACTTAGAAACTTGTACTCAGCTTCCTATCAGAAAGCACGAATAGAAAACAAAACAACAAAAAACTTTCTGACCCTTTTTCCAGTCACTGTCACTTTTCTCCCATCCCAGCTGAGCCACCCGAAACAGTCATGCAAGGATGCCTCACGGTCTCCACTCCCTTCACGTTCATTTCCCTGCAACCCGCTCTGGCTTCCACTGCCACCACCCCGCTCAGACTGTCCTTTCTAAGGTATAGCCTGACAAGTGACCAAATGCCGTCCTTGTTTGAACTGACTTTTCTCTCCACAATGATCTCTCCGTCCACATCTTGTCAGTCTGGATGTCCTCCTCTCTCTCAGGTCCCTTTATTAGGGCAATTGTTAGGGGACTTCTGGACACAGCCCTTAAATGTGATGTGGGTCTAGCCCTCAGTGCCCCTCCTCTCCTGTCTCACATACTCCCCTGGCAACTTCACCCACACTCGAAGCATCAAACTGTCCACCGCCACCTGCCTCCCACCCCAAAACGGAAATGTCCTCAGATGCTGGCCTGGTGGCTTTTCTCAACAGCAAAGCAATGTCCGCTGTTGTCCAATAAACACTCGCACTGTGGGTAGCCTTGTCATCCCTCCTGAATGTGCTGCTTCTGTTCTCTTGCTGTGTGATATGCCACCACTTAGGAGAAGATTTGCTCTAATTAAGTCCTACCCATCAACCCCTCGGATCTCCAACATCCTTTCCTTAATAAAGGCTTCTCTGAAAAAATAAAAAAAATAATAATAATAAAGGCTTCTCTGTATTCTAGCCTCACTCAGAGTTCTATACTCTCATTAACAGGCACGCGCGTGCGCGCGCGCACACACACACGCACACAAATGTGTTCCTTCTCTTCCTTAGCAATTTACATCGAATGGGGTGATTAATTAATACAAATCTCTCCAAATAGAGTTATGTAATTGAAGGCAAAAATTATGTCTGTTTTCACCACTCTAGTCTTGTCTCTTAACATGGTCTGGGGGCGCCTGGGTGGCTCAGTTGGTTAAGCGACTGCCTTCGGCTCAGGTCATGATCCTGGAGTCCCGGATCCAGTCCTGCATCGGGCTCCCTGCTCAGCGGGGAGTTTGCTTCTCCCTCTGACCCTCCCCCCTCTCATGTGCTCTCTCTCTCTCTCTCTCTCTCTCATTCCCTCTCTCAAATAAATAAATAAAATCTTAAAAAAAAAAAAACATGGTCTGGAACAAATTTGCTCAGATATATAAAGGATCATTGATTCAGCGCTGGGTTCAAAGAATCATCCCAGACACATGTATCATGCTCATTCATGATATCCTATTACCTACTAAGTAAATCCTACTAATTTTATTCCCTAAATATTTCTCAAAATCTCTCTTATCTTTCCTGGTCCCTTTTTAAATGCTTACTTAACGTTCAAATGACTTCTTATCAATTTGGCCACAACCTCTTCATGATGTAAGTGTGGTATGTCATTACACAGATTCTGCATCCTAACTGCTCATGTTTATATCCCGGATCGGTCATGTTCAAGCCATGTGACCCAGGGCAAGTCACTCCACCTCTCAGGGCCTCCATTTCACTGTCTATGAGACAAAATCAATAATGAAACTGACCTCACATGATTGTTGTGAGGATTAAGTATTACACGGTAAGCTCTCCAAAGAGTGCCTTGCTCATAGTAAACAGTAAGTTCCAGCTCTCATCTTCATTACTATTTCTGCTTGGGGTATTATTATTTCCAGAATAACCTCGACAAGCTACTAGAAACTCTAAAATGCAAACCCTGGAAGATGCCAATACTTGAACATCCTCTAAAGGTTTCCCATTGCCTAAGGATGAGTTTGTGTGTAGAAGGCTATACAGAATCCAATATTTAGATGCTTTTGCCCACCATATCACCTCTATCTGGAATTACTTTCTCTTTTTGTCCATCTGGTAAAGTCCTTCTTAATTTTTTAAATTAGCTCAGGCATCTCCTCCATGAAGCCTGCCTCTATCCCTGGCAAAATTTGATATCTTTCTTCCCTCCACAAATAGCCTATGGTCTTTCTTTCTTCCATATAGCACTAAGCATAATTGTTTTGGAGTGATTTGCTGGCTTGGACACACCTTTTACTAGCTGTGAATTCCTTGAGGTCAGATACTGTATATAGTTAGATGTGTGCATCCAAATTTTAAATATGTCTGTCATATAAATAGAGTTCTTTAAATATTTGCTAACTGAATGAATGACTATTCATGGTCAGCATTAAATATATTGTTTTTGTTAAGGGAATTACTATATATGTATATATATCATATATATACATCATTTTCTACACTTGAAATCAAAGCAATACATCACTACTTTAGGACAGTGAATAGAGTACTCACTCTAAGCAGGGAGCTAGGCATGTTCAGCCCATGGGAAATTTCTAAAGTTTGCTTTTTCCTTCCTCTTTGCATTGTCATTTTTCTTTTATTAAAAAAAAAAACCCACAAGCACCCTTTCTCTCTCTCACTATATACCTCTATTTTAAATTCTCACTTACTCTGATCTGTTCACCTCCATGGTCAAGAGACTGTCGTGGGTAACAAAGAATGCCTTTTTAGATTATCTCCAGGTGAGCGCTTAACATTGGAGTCTGAGAAGAAAAGAAGCAACTAGGAAGCGCTGAGCTCTTGTGGTAAATATTTTCATAAAACTTTCACATTCCACAAGTACATTGTTCCTCACGTATCATAATCCATATTCATGAAATTTCTTTCAATGAATATCATGTAGTAGAGTGTGATATTTCTTAAGTCTCTTGTGTAGTAATGACATCTTTATTTGTATTTACAATAAATGTATACCTTTTTCTAACAAATTTGTAATATTTTTAAGTGTCAATTACAACCTTTCTGTAGGACCATCATCGTCAAATCAGCTAAATGGCATAAAAGATCAGGTGAGGTAACTTTAGCTTTCTGCTTTAAATCTTCAGTAAATTCTTTCTAAGCATTGTTTTACAGGTTAGTCTGTAGGAAAGAATATAGTCTCCAACTTTGACAATTTGAGAGGTTGCAATGTTACTAAAATAATTTTAATGGAAAAAAACACTATTTTTGCAACAACATCAACAATATAAAGATGCCCAGAGTTCAGGGGATATTAAACTTATCATAAGAAAGAAAAAGTGGGTAGAAGACTAAGTAGTCAGTCACATAGAGTACTTGTTCTGATTCAGAAAGATCATCATGAGTTTCTTCTTGCTACTCCAGGGGAATGATTTTCATGCTTACTTAGAGAGATATTGGTGCAAGTTAGTGAGAGATATTAAATTATGCTGTATTTCTTTTCTTTCTTTTTTTTTTTTCACTTGGAGCTACTTATTTCACTGATGTTTACCCACTTACCCGCAGAAGCCTGATGTGGAAAATAACAATAAAAAGCAATATTCAGATTTAAACAGAGGGATAAGACACAAGCTTTCCATTTTGTCATATCGACAATAGATGATAACAACCAAAACCCCATCTCCCCATCTGGATAAGAGCTTACCTGAGTGAAGACAAAATAATAACAAGAAAATAAGAAGTCCCTTGAGTGTGAATTTAGAATCCTAACCTATAAAGTGAGAGCACTAGAATTATTCATGTCCCTGACTTTCAACAATTTTTCTTGCTCTTTCTCACTTGCCTTTCAACAATGCTTTACAGATTGAAACAGTGCATTAATGATTTCATTTGTCAGCCCCTATTGTTGCTAATCTTTTTGATCCATTTTCCTCTATTCTGAGTTCTCAGCGCATTATTTTCGTACTTTTATATTTTTATATTTTATTGATGTGCTGCTTTAGAATTTCCATGAAATGTTGCTTTTTTAACTTTTATTTTATTCACTTGATTTCTTTCTCATGGAACTGGAGTTTTTACATTTAGGACATTTATACAGACTATAAGGCTATCACTTGCACACAATCTACAAATGGGAACTCTTTTAAGGAAATCTGGTGAAACGATAAATACGTGGTCTTCGGAATGAGACAGATATGGATTTGAATCCTCATTCCATCTTTTATTATCG
Source organism: Neomonachus schauinslandi (assembly GCF_002201575.2). Lineage (NCBI taxonomy): Eukaryota > Metazoa > Chordata > Mammalia > Carnivora > Phocidae > Neomonachus > Neomonachus schauinslandi. The sequence continues at coordinate 44,097,455 of NC_058416.1, forward strand.
GGAGGAAAACAGATACTTAATCGGCCAAGCTTCAATTTCCTTATCTTTAAAATATAGATAATAACACCTACATTGCAATTTTCTTTTGGGGTGAAAATTTCAGAACGCCAACTACCTTCCACGTACAAATGGAAGGGACTATTACTATTGCCATGTGTACTATTTTGTTACCTCTATGATGACAGCATTCTCAGTGGCTCTAACTGTAAAAGGTGAAATCTAAAGGCTTCTAGAGGAAAACAAAGGATATTTTCATGACCTGAGGTAGGAAAAGACACTAAATTAAGGAAAAGACTGATGTATTAGGCTTTAATAAAATTAAAATTAAAAACTTGTATTCATAAAAAAAATTAAGAGACTGGAAACTTAGGGCTCCATACCCATAACATACTACAAATTTTGACACTATTAAGGAAACAGAGACACAAGCTAATAGAAAAATTGGCAAAAGACCTCAGAGAAAAGGATAACCAAATGGTCAATAGACATATGACAAAGTGGCCAACCTCATTTGTCACCAGGCAAATGCAAATTCAAGCCACAATGAGATACCACTACACCAGAGTGACTTAAATTAAAAGACTGACAGAAAGAAGCATTTAAGATAATGAACAAGTGGAATCCTCACAGACTGTAGATAGGAGTGTAAATTAGTCCAATCACTTTGGGCAACTGGAAGTATCTATCAAAATCAAAACATACACATCTCCAATGATCCAGCAATCTCTCTCCTACAAGGGCACTGAAAGACTTGTCCAAGAATGTTCAAGGTTGTGTTATTTATAAAAGCTCCAAACTAGAAAACCCCACATGTTCATTAGTACTTAAATTGTGTAAAATAAGATGTGATATCTTTACAATGAAATGCTATTCAGAAGTAAAAATTGATGAATCACTGTTACACACCTCCACATGAGTTTGGGTATGAGAATCACAAATAAAATATTGAGCAAAAAAGCCAGATGCAAAAGAATATAACTGATGTTTCCTTTCATAAAAAGTCCAAAAACAGGCAAAAACTAAGCTATGATATTTAAAGTCAGGATGGTGGTTACCTTTGGGTAAGGAGAGAATGATGATTGAAAAGGACAACAAAGGGGGGCTTTGGGGTGCTGAGAATGTTCTTTTATTGCTTGATTGGGTCATGGTTAATTTGTTTCTTCAGGGTTTTTTCTTTGTTAAGTGGATTGCTTCATCAAGATTTCTTCCCAAAGATAAGTTGTGTTTTGAGAGGAATGAGAACAAGTGTAATTTTGGAAGTGAAAATTAAAATAATCTCAGTCACTTAAAAAAAGAAAACCACAAAACACTCTTTGTTGATTTTACCAAATCCCTTAAGTCTATGGGGAGAAAAACAAACACCTAGATGACAAAGTCCCAGCCATGGGCAAGACATGAATTTGTGTCAACTAATCACCTTTATAAGCAACATCTCATTTCTTTAAAAACATGAGTAAACAGTTTGATAGCTCTTGTGGACACTGAAGCAGTAGTATTGGGTCTTTTAGTGATGTCTTTAACGAACTTGCATTTTAGTTTTATAAAGTCTGATTAATTAAGGAATGTATAAGGAACACCTAAGAAATACCATTTCAAAACCTTGACTGGGTGTCCTGAGGTCTGTTATTGAGGATATTGCTCACTAATTTACTCTGTTCTCACAAGACACTTCTGTGATAGAAATTTATTTTAAAGGTTAGTGCCAGGAAATGATTTGTTCCCTATAAAAAGCTAATGTGTTTTCATCGATGTAAATTAAATGAATGCCTAACTGTCCCTTTCCTTTGACCATTAGGATAAATAGAGCCAAAGGGATGGACTTCTTTTATATCAACTTTCCCTACTGTTCACTACTTTCTATTCTGATTTCTGTTCTTCTGTTCCTGATGTTATTTTAATTTTACTTGCCTCCTACATGAAAATAAGAAAATTTTAAAAACATATTTTCAGACAAATAAATATACAAACACTTTTGCTACTAACATTTGATACAAAAGAAAAAAATGTGTTGTCTTTAATAGAAAATCCTCTGTAATGAATACCCATATAAAAGACAATAATACAGTAAATCCCAAGTAAATGCAGCAGACCATAAAAGCTATCAGTTCAGAAACTAAAATCCTCACAGGCACATTGAAGTTCATGAAGAAATAGAGACATTTGACCTGGGATCTCGGCTTTTTATGAAGCTGATAAACAAGAAAGATTTAATGTGACACTGACCTGATCTCTTTGCACTTTCAACTTTGTCCCTAATTATTGAATGAAAGATATGAAATATTGTTCCATGTTAACAAAATACATGCTTCAAAAAATAGACATTTAAGAAATAGTTTAGCATATAGTAAAATTTAAATAAATGTTAACTCTTATTAAAACTATGAAAATTATAACTATCATCACAATCAATAATACAATGGGAGAAGTACTTTTTGTTAGGATAACCATCCAAATACAACTAAAATCACTCTGCATGGACAGTTGCCTGTTCCACCAATGGGTAAACACAGGTCAAAAATGTGTTTTGTCTTTGTCTCTCACAACTACAGTAGATCAGAGTAGGTGGTTGAATGAAATATTGATCAAAACAATGGCGCTAAAGAAGAAAAAAAACAAACAAGTTTAAATCAAATCTGTGCCACTTCATCTGGGTGATGTTGAATAAGTAAATCATCTAAAATGAAGCCGTTCATTTCCATCTGTAGGGTTTGTAGGACAATTCCATATGATCAGAAGAAGAAGTGATTATTCACATATATTTAAGGTGCCAGTAAGAGGATAGGAATATCATTGGCCAAAGTATCAGTTAGATGCCAAACACTGCTTTACAAATGCCAAGACCAGGGAAATAAAACTGCTACACACTTGGAGGGAAAGGCAAATAAAACAGTCCCAGGTGAGGCAAAACCTTGTCTGCAGAGTTTAATGATCCAAAACTTGCAGGTAACGTTTATGCTCCTTGCGCTTTGGTAATTTCCTACTCGACCCTCAGTCTTTTCTGACCTATTAATGGTCCTTGTTATGTACCCTGTTTTGCCTATCAGATTATGGACTTGACCTGTCAACTGCTTATGGAAAGCCAACATAAGCCTCTTGGGTTTTATTCATTCAACAGATATTTATTGAGTACATAATATACCTCTGGCAGCATTCTAGATTCTGGGTGTAGAGCCAAGAACAAAACAAAATTGTTTTCATATAGAGTGTACAATTCAAGAGGTGGGATTTAACAATGAAAACACTTCACTCACACAAAACCAAGGCTGATTGCGATAACAAAGCAATTTAAGAAATGTGAATAAATAGCACAACAATATCTAAATACAATTAGATTTGAAACAAGTGGATTCATTATAGTTGAATGTGGAGGAATCACTGAAGCCTATTTCAATAGATGCGAAAATAAAATGCCATCATAATAAAGCATGACAGATTGTATATTCCAAAGATGACTGCCTCAATCTGTATTTCATCCTTCAAGTACTTCTTAGAGTGACATTGATCCTTGAATCTGGATATATCTGTGACTGTCTTAATCAACAGAATGTGGTGGGAAGATTTCTGTGAGACTTCCAGTAATTGCAGGGAAAAAAGCTGGGTCACAAAGCAAGCCCCATCCCCAGTAGAGAGTCATTCTGTGGCTCATTCTCCTCACATACAATTGTATGCCCTGAGGAGTCATTATTCAGTCACTCCAGTGCAGGAATTGTTGTTAAACTTGGTTTGGATCACTGTGACACTGGTTTTTGTTAAGCCAGCATCACCAAGTAGCTGTGGCCTTGATTGTCACATGGAGCATAACCTAGGAACACTCGGCCATCAGGAGGAGTGCATGATTGATCGGTCAGATGGAAAGAAGGTTGTGTTTGTGCATCTTCATTTTTGGGAGCTTCCACTGATGGCATCAGATCCAGCAGAGTAGGTCAAGACCTGCCATGTTTACCCGAGTGTATTTTTATTGCACGTGAACAGAGAAGACAAACTCAGCGTGAGGTCAGATTGTTAGGTGCAGCTGCTGCTTGAATCAGGCAGCAATGCTGAATCTAAAGGACAAAGAGACTTCATCATCCCCTGCCCTCCATACCGTCTGGGATCTAAGTTGTTCCTTCCCTGGGCCCCAGGGGGGTTTGATCTCCCTCCACCACCACAAAATTAGTACATTCAATCCTAATACTTGTAATTTTACCTTTTCTCTAATTACCCTCTATTCATTCCTGGAATTTTTTTTCTCTGATCATTATGCGGGAAACAGGCAAGATGAGATGATCCTTTTCTGAGGATAGACTCTTCAGGCTCTTACTGAGGTGTGTGGACAGGAGGAGGTAATGGTATTAGAGAAAGAAATTCTTTCACTGTTCACTAATACCCAAAGTCTGTAGATAGTAGGGAGCATGAAATGCTCATCAAATACTTTGACCATTGTCCCATGGCTGGGTGGCCTTTGTGATAAAAGAAACGTCATTGACACATTGTATAAGGTCCAGAAAGCAAAAAACCATGACACAAATTAGTTTCAATGGCCCAAATGGCATGGATGGACCACGACACCATAGCCTGAAAAACTGTCAAAACCACTGTGGCATCATTAGTGGCCTCAAGGAGGTGAGGGAGATGAAAAGGCCAGGGTATGCAATCTTCCAGGAGCAGAAAGGGTCCACAACTTCTGCAATGTGTCCTTCTTCATCATGAAATAAATGAGTTGTCTATTGGCAGGAGCCACAAACCTGGCATGCAGTGGAAGCTTCTGTATCAGACCTAGAACTCCAGTGCCTGATAGTGATGTGTGTGAAAACCAGCAGCCTACCATCCATTAGAGAGGCAAAACAGATTTGGAGCTCTCCCATAGAAGTTCTGTTCCCAGAGAATTGTCGCTACTTGATCTGTCTTGCAGTTCTCTAGAAAAGTTTTGTTCTCAGAGCTTGTCTTTATTTGACTTGACTCAGGGCTCCTGAACAGCCCTATCCTCAAAGCATTTGTCAAAAACAATCAGTGGCAACTGTTTAACATCACAGCTTCCTGAGGCAATAATACCAGTTGGAGCTAACAAGCACTGACTAAATAACTTAAGAGAACAGCTGAGAAATGTGATGTCTGTAGAGGATTTTGACAAGCTCCAGTATGTTCCCTGGGATCTAGAAGGCCATACACAGGTTCAAGGCTTTTCACATGCCCAGGAAAGACCTAAGAAGGTCATATTCTCTCACTTCTGGATGACTTTGAGGTTCTTCACAAGCAGGTAGTGAAGGCTAAGACAGATTTTAAACTACCTGCTGGAGCATTGAAGCCTTCCCACTAAAAAAAAACACAAAACCTTTTAGCAAAGACTGGGAGACTTAGTGGCTCAAGACATTTAAGGAAATCTCCATCTAATCATAAGCTTACCACTAAGCTAACTGGGAAAAAGAATTCGGTGGCTACCCATAATAAAGAATGTACATTTTATAATGGCAAACATGTTAATCAATCAAGTAGGCATAACAATCAAAACATATGCACCAATCAAAAATGTTTCAAAATATATAATGCAAAACCTGACAGAATTGAAGGATGAAATAGGCAAATCAACATTAAGAGTTGGAGACTTCAATATCCCACTTTCAATAATGGATACAAGAAATGGGCAGATAATGAAGATAGTCACAAGATTTAAACAACACAATAAACCAGTTAGACTTAATAATAGATATCTATAGAACATTCTGTGCAACAATAGCAGAGTACACATTCTTTTCAAATGCACATGGAACATTCTTCAGGATAGACCATATGTTAGGCTATAAAACAAGCCTCAGATTTTAAAAGATAAAGTCAGCTGAAGTATATTCTCTGATCACAATGAAATGAAATGAATTAATAATGGAAGAAAATTGGGAAAATGCACAAATATGTGGAAATAACATGCTAATAAACAACCAATGGGTCAAAATGAAAATCACAGGAAAACTTACAGAATACATTGAGATAAATGAAAATGAATACTGAACGTTAGAGGATATATACCAAAGCTCATGTGATGCAGCTAAAACAGGATTTACAGGGGAAATTTATACCTATGAAAATCTCTATTTAAAAAACAAGTAATAACTCAAAACAATAACCTAAACTTACACCTAACAAACTCGAAAGAAAAAAGCACAAACATACCCCAAATCAAGCAGAGGAAGGAAAAATAAAGGATAGTGTGGAAATAAATGAAATAAAGAATAGAAAAAAAAAAATAGAGAAAATCAACAGAACAAAATTTTGTTCTTTGAAAAATTCACCAAAATTGACATTTAGCTAGACTGATCACAAAAAGGAGAGAAGACACAAATTATTAAAATCAAAAAAGAAATTCTCAATAAAATATTGTACAATGAAATCAACCCATTTATAAACAAATTATACACCATGAACAAGTGGCATTTACACTAAAATTCTGCAATTATTCAAGCATTTGATAACCAATTAATGCAACATACTATATCAATAGAATAAGGAAAAGACAAAAACCACATGATCATCTCAATAGATGGAGAAAAGGCATTTGACAGAATCAAGCACACTTTCACGATTAAAACTCTCAAACCAGAAGTAGAAACAAACTTCCTCAAAGTGATAAATGGTTTCTGTGAAAAATTCAAAACTGACTCTATAGTTAATAGTTGAACGCTTCCACCCTAAGATTAGCAACAAAACAAAGGTGCTCACTTTTACTACTTCTCTTCGACCTTGTAATGGAAGTCTACCCAAGGCAACTGGGTAAGAAAAAGAAATAAAAGGCATTCAGGTTGGAAAAGAAGTGGTAAAAATGTTTCCATTTGCAGAAGACATAATCTTGTATATAGATAATTCTAAGGAATTCACATACACAAAATGAAACTATTAAGACTAATAAATGAGTTCAGCAATGTTGCAAGATATGAGATTAATATACAAAATAGCAATGAGAAACACAAAAATGAAACTAATGAACCTTTCCATTTGCAGTAACAACAAAAAGAAAAAGATAATTAGGAAAAAATTTAACAAATGAGGTTTTGTACATCAATTTGTACATTGATAACTATAAAGCAACCCTGAAAAATGCAAGACTTAATAAATTGAAAGATAAACCATATTCCTAGATTGGAAGACAATGTTGTTGAGAAGACAGTACTCCCTGCATTGATCTACAAAGTCAATGCAATCTCAATTAAAATCCCAGATGACTTTTTGCAGAAATTGACAAACTGATACTAAAATTTGTATGGATGTGCAAAGGACCCAGAATAGAAAAAACAATTTTGAAAAAGAAGAACAAAATTGGAAGACTCATACTTCCTGATTTCAAAGTCAGCAAAAGCTACTGTAATAAAAACAGTGTGGTACTGACCTAAGGATGGACATATAAATCAATAGAATGGAATTGGCAGTCCAGAAATCATCACATTTATGGTCAATTGATTACTATAACACTGCCAAGACAATTCAATGGCCCCGGGGCGGGGGGGGGGGAGGGAAGGGATTCTCTTTGAACCACTCAAAAATTTTTTAAAAAATCCATTTCAAATATAGGCAAAAAAAAGTGAATAAATATTTCTCCAAAGAAGATAAATAAATGGCCAATAAACACATGGTAAGATATTTAACATCATTAGTCATTAGCAAATCAAAATTACAATAAAAACAAAAGTTTTACAATAAAAACACATACTAGGATGGTTAAAATAATGGTGAGTTTGTAAAATGGTGTAGCCATTTGGGAATATAACTTGACAGTTCCTCAAAATTTTAAACATAGAGTTACCATATGACCCAATAATTCCACTCCTCAGTATATGGAATTGAAGGCACATATCCACATAAACACTTGCACACAGGTGTTCATAGCAGCATTATTCATAACAGACAAAAAGTGGAAACCACCCAAATATGCATCAGCTGATGAACAAATAAGTGAAAGTTTGTATATCTATACAACTAAATATTACTTGTAAATAAAAAGGAATGAGGTACCAATGTCATGTTACAGTATGAATAAACCTTGAAAACTTTATGCTTAGTGAAAGAAGCCAGACACACAGGCCATATATTACGTGATTCTAACTATATGCAACTTCTATAATAAGCAAATCCATGGAGACAGAAAATAAATTAATGGTTGCCTAAAACTGAGGGAATTGGAGGAAGTGGGAGGAACTGCTAATGGGTATAAGGTTTTATTTGGTGATGACAAAAATGTTCTAAATCAGATAGTTGTGATGGTTTCCCGAATCGGTAAATGAACAAAAAAAACACTAAATCATATACTTCAAAAGGGTGAATTAGAGTATATAGGTTACATTAATAAAGCTCTTACAAAAAACAAGACAACCAGTTCCTATATTGCTACTAGGTCATGGTAGAAACTGAGCTTCTAACGATTAGATAGCAGATGACCAAGTGGCCAGAAGTTATCATTATGACCCATCAAATGAAAGGTCAGATAAGCCCAGCAGCACTCCACAGGGCTATATATGGGCCCTCTACCATGTGCTTCCTCTAGTTCAGGGTGGTCTAGCTACTTCCACAGCTGAATGTCTGACCTGTCAGCAATATAGACTAAGACTGCACCCCAGAACCATAACATCCCATGACAAGACCACTCAGCAAGTTGAAGATTATGTTTTTGGATTATGTTTTTACTCAAGCATTCCCTGGAACATCTTTTCCATACTTCCATAACCATTTTTAACTAAATGGGTGTGTACAGAAACCACAATCGAACAGAACATGCTAAATTGGGCTTAGATCACTCTGGAATGAAAGTCTATGTCAACCCACCACACAAGCCACTTTGGACCCGCATACGTGCTCACTGAGAGAAGGAGAATCTAGAACAGGTGGAGAACCAATGAAATGATGCATATCAGTAACAGCAGAGTTTCTTAACCTCAGCACTATTGATACTTTTTCTGAATAATTTTTTTGCTATGGGGGCTATTCTGTGCATTGTAGGACATTATGCCAGCAGCACCTCCAGATAATGGCAGTGGAAAAGGTTTCCAGACGCTGTCAAATCTTCCCTGATTGAGAACCACTGAGTTACAACAATGGGAACAAGGACAGCAGTGGGAGTTCTAATTTGTCCAGTGAACTCTCCTCCCTTTTAAGTTTTCCCAGAAATTATGGAAAAGCTGTACCTGGATGGGTGTACTTGGCATAAGAAGAAAGTGGATCTGAGCAGCCAGGCGTAAGCGCTAGTGGGCACTTTGAGTGTCCATCCAGATCCCCCTTGCCAACAGGTGCATCGCTCTCTCATTGCTGCTGGTGTTACGACTACAACTCAAAGATACACTCTTCTCGGGAGACTTTCCCTTTGCCAAATGGGAGTTCCCATGTTGGAGAGGCTACACCACCACACCCCTCCGAGTGGGACTCACTAATGTAATTTGAGCTGCAAACCTTCCTGGTAAAGTCAAACTGAAGCCAGTACCCAGCTGAGGCCACACTCTGCAAACGCGTTCCTTCTGTCCCGTCCTGATTTTCTCACTCTCTTCCTGAGAGTGTTCAACCAATAAACCTCTTGACTAAGAACCTCCAACTCAGACTCTGCTTTCCGGGACAAAAACAAGTCTTTAATGCCTATAATGTGCAATATTCAGCTTAGATTTTTTTCATTCTGAATACCATTTCATTTTCAGGATAAGAGCTAAATATTATTAGTCCCGTATGACAAATGAAGAAAGAACTTCGAGAAGTGTGAGTTGTCCAGAGTTCCACCCTAAAAATGGTAGAACCACCACTTGAATCCAGGTTCACTTGATTCCAGGTTCACTTCTAAGATTATGTTCTTAACCAATACACTAGCCTCTCTTTGGAGGTAAAAGATACAGAAGATATTTATAGTTTCCTCTTAGACGGGCTCCTCCACTCCTTGCTGGAGTGGTTCCAAGGTGTGTAAAGGACTATGAGCTCCCATTTTCTGACTGAGTTCATGCAAGGTTAGTGTTGGAGGTATTCTAATGTCCAGAGCTCCATTCCTCAGTATCAGATGATAAGTCCTCAGGCAAGAGAATGGTGTTTCTGAATTCCTGTAAGAATATTCTCTGGTTCTCTAGGGAGGAAAGGGAGTTTGACACTCAGTATTAGTTTCTATTTTGAGGAGTAGGAGGAGGAGAATATGGGAAACTGCTTTCAAAGGCCTCTCACAATGGAAAATAAAAGTAAAGAAGTGGCAGTAAATCGTGTCAACATCTGACTTTACAATCTATTTTACTTAATTATTTTAATAAGAACTTGAAAGCAAAATACATTGTACATAAATCCACTAGCAGTTGAGTGAGAGCCAAGTGAATTATAAACTTAAAAAAATAAGTTTTATGGGAATTAGCTCTAGGCTGTATAGAGGTCTGGCTGTTGATGAATATATTCATTTTATCTAAAGAGAATTGTAGTACACTTTTGCTTCAGTGAGAATTTGTGTTTTATCTATGCATTTAAAATAGAGGCCAGTAAACATCATGTTACCTTGGTAGTTCTTGTTTTAATTGAAATGCCACCAAGAGATATAACTTCTTTAGATACAAGGGTATTTTGTTCTTGGCGGCGGCCTGTTTGGTTGTGTTCTGTTTTTCACCATTTATGATTTGGTGATTATTTTTAGCATTACATGGAGTATTGTGGAACAGAAAATAATAATCCAGGTCAGTACAGAGATTGCCAATTTATTTTGAGGAAGTTTTTTGCTTGTTTGGTTTTGGGGGTTTTTTGTTGTTGTTTGTTTTTTAGCAGCAGTGATTTTCCCGGTTTCCCTGATTTTTTTGTTAGACAACAGATACTTTTCCTATGGGCTGCAACATGGACCAATAAAACTGAATTTGATATAGTATGTATAATCACAGAGTTGGAGAGAAAAGCTTCAGTTTTAAAACAGCCAACTTATACATGGCTGCAGATTTCCCAATTTTTTTCCTACTCCCTCCCTCCCTCTTCTTCCCAGTCCCAACACACACTTTTCAGAATCACTGCTGCTGGATGCCACAGTCCCTGCAGTTAATGGCTTTCTTTCTCCACTAGCTGCAGGACTTTTTCGAACCCCCATCAATGAAAAATAAAAACCCCATCAATAGATAATAAGACATGAAAATATCAAAGTGTGAGCTCTTTTTTTTACTCAGAAATCCCAATAATTTAAACAGAAAGGCAAAGAATCAAATCAGAGCTGTAAACAGTTTGGAACTTTCACACTAATGCTACATTGTAAAGCATAATTGTGTGGGGAAGGTGGAGGAAAATAGAATGCGAAAGAAAATACACAAAACTAGGGCGCCTGGGTGGCTCAGTTGGTTAAGCAACTGCCTTCAGCTCAGGTCATGATCCTGGAGTCCCTGGATCGAGTCCCACATCGGGGTCCCTGCTTGGCAGGGAGTCTGCTTCTCCCTCTGACCCTCCCCCCTCTCATGTGTTCTCTCTCATTCTCTCTCTCTCAAATAAATAAATAAAATCTTTAAAAAAAAAAAAAAAGAAAATACACAAAACTAGTTTAACTTGGGGAAGTTGGTCCAGGAAAATAGATACCCAAGCAAAGCCACCTGCCCCAATTTATTTCTCCTCACAATTTTTGAATTTTTGTTAACATTTTTGGTGTCTTGAGTCATGATTCTATAATTTACTGTCTATGCTCTTTGAGCAAGTTCTTTAAGCAATCTGAACTCCAGTGTCCTCTGTAATAAATTTTTGAACAGATGTGAGATAATAGAGCTAACAAGCCTAACACAGTTCCAGACAAGCTGTAGTGTTTCAGGACGTTTTCTCTGTCTGCCTGAAGACTACATTTGCTTTCAATCATTCACATTTTATTGTATATTAGTTAAATCAGAAAGTTTACTTCTCAAATATCTTACTTACTGAAGAAATATGAGTTTTAGTAGAAGTGCTTGAAGTAAGTGTAATGTGCCTCAGAACAGCGAGAAGGTACTAGATAGCTGGAGGAGAGAAGAGAGGGGCACTGAGAGGTAGGGAGCTAGGCAGAATGGAGTTACAGATTATAAAAGAGAAATTTTACTTATTTTTTACTTTTTTGAGGCTAGAAAGCTACTTCCTCTCAAGTACATCCATATTCCTCCCCTGCTAAAAGACCCCCTGCACCGAGAATCTAATTTGGGCACTTCATTAAAATCACTCCCCAGGGACGGAGCAAGATGGCTGAGGAGTAGGAGACCTGGATTTCGTCTGGTCCCAGGAATTCAACTAGATAGGGATCAAACTATTCTGACGACCTACGAACTCAACAGGAGATAGAAGAAAAGAATAGCAACAACTCTCTGAACAGAAAAGCGACCACTTTCTGGAAGCAGGGACTCAACAAGTGGCAGATCCGGGGAGACTCCCCTTCCTCCCCCAGGAGGAGCAGCACGGGAGTGCACCGCAGGGATCTACTGGGTTTGGAGACTCCACATGGGGTTGGGTGCCAGAGATAGAAAAGCTCGGTCACAGGCCGGGTGAGCACGGAGTGCAGTCGGACCGGGGAGACGGGTGTGACTGACTGCTTTTCTCTGGGGCTCACTGAGGAGTGGGACCCCGAGTTCTCGGCTCCTCCAGGGTGGAGATTGGGAGGCTGCCATTTTCATTCTCGTCCTCTAAAGCTGTACGGAAAGCTTGCAGGGAACAAAAGCTCCCAAGAGCAAACCGGAGCAGATTACTTAGCCCGGACGGGCAAGGGCGGGGCAATTCTGCCTCCAGCAAAGACATTTGGGAACCACGGCAACAGGCCCCTCCCCCAGAAGATCAGCAAGAACAGCCAGCCAAGACCAAATTTACTGATCAATGAGAACAGCAGAACTCCAGCACTAGGGAAATACTGCACATAGAATCCATGGCTTTTTTCCCCATGATTCTTTAGTCTTTCAGAGTTAATTTTTTTTAACTTTCTTTTCTTTTTTTTTTTGAATTTTTCTTTTCCCCTTTTACAACCAACATCTTATCAATCCCTTTTTTAAAATATCTTTTTTATTTTTCATTTTTAGAGTCATATTCTATCCCTTCATAGTAGTTAACCTTATTTTTGGTATATATATATATAAGTTGTTCTCTCTTTAAAATTTTGGGATACAGTTTCTTCTAACAGATCAAAATATACCCTAAATCTCTAGTGTATGGCTTTGTTCTAGTCTCCTGCCTGATCACATTCTCTCCCTTTTTTTTTTAATCCTCTTCTTTCTTTTTTCAACCAACTTCTTATCAATTCCTTTTATAAAATCTTTTATAATTTTTATCTTTACAGTCATATTCCATTCCTTCATCGAATTTACCCTTATTTTTGTACATATATAAGTTTTTCTTTCTTTAAAATTTTGGGAGGCACTTTCTTCTAACAGACCAAAATACACCCAAAATCTAGTGTGTGGCACTGATCTATGTACCAGCCTGATCATATTTGATCATATTCTGGTTTTTTTGTTTTGTTTTGTTTTTGTTTGTTTGTTTTTATCTTTTCTTTTTCTTTTCTTTTTTTCTTGTTTCTTTCTTTCTCTTTCTTTTCCCCTGGTTTCAGGTCTTTTCCGATTTGTTTAGTGTATATTTTCTGGGGATGTTGTTACCCTGTTAGCATTTTGTTCTCTCATTCATCTATTCTCCTCTGGACAAAATGATAAGATAGAAAAAATCACCTCAACAAAAAGAACAAGAGGCAGTACCGACTGCCAGGGACCTAATCAATACAGACATTAGCAAGATGTCGAACTAGAGTTCAGAATGATGATTTCAAAGATTCTAGCTGGGCTTGAAAAAAGCATGGAAGTTATTAGAGAAACCTTTTCTGGAGAAATAAAAGAACTAAAATCTAACCAAGTCGAAATCAAAAAGGTTATTATTGAGGTGCAATCAAAAATGGAGGCTCTAACTGCTAGGATAAATGAGGCAGAAGAGAGAATTAGTGATATAGAAGACCAAATGATGGAAAATAAAGAAGCTGAGAAAAAGAAAGATGAACAACTACTGGATCACGAGGGCAGAATTCGAGAGATAAGCGATACCATAAGATGAAACAACATTAGAATAATTGGGATCCCAGAAGAAAAGAGAGAGGGGCAGAAGGTATATTGGAGCAAATTATAGCAGAGAACTTCCCTAATTTGGGGAAGGAAACAAGCATCAAAATCCAGGAGGCACAGAGAACACCTTTCAAAATCAATAAAATAGGTCAACACCCCTACATCTAATAGTAAAACTTACGAGTCTCAGAGACAAAGAGAAAATCCTGAAAGCAGCTCAGGAGAAGAGATCTGTAACCTACAATGGTAGAAACATTAGACTGGCAACAGACCTATCCACAGAGACCTGGCAGGCCAGAAAGGACTGGCAGGATATATTCAGAGCACTAAATGAGAAAATATGCAGCCAAGAACACTATATCCAACTAGGCTGTCATTGAAAACAGAAAGAAAGATAAAAAGCTTCCAGGACAAACAAAAACTAAAGGAATTTGCAAACACAAAACCAGCCCTACAGGAAATCTTGAAAGGGGTCCTCTAAGCAAAGAGAGAGCCTAAAAGTAACATAGACCAGAAAGGAACACAGACGATATACAGTAACAGTCACCTTATAGGTAATACAATGGCACTAAATTCCTATCTTTCAATAGTTACCCTGAATGTAAATGGGCTAAATCCCCCAATCAAAAGACACAGGCTATCAGATTGGATAAGAAAAACAAGACCCATCGATATGCTATCTGCAAGAGACTCATTTTAGACCCAAAGACACCCCCAGATTGAAAGTGAGGGGGTGGAAAACCAATTACCATGCGAATGGATACCAAAAGAAAGCTGGGGTGGCAATCCTTATATCAGACAAATCAGATTTTAAACTAAAGATTGTAATAAGAGATGCGGAAGGACACTATATCCTACTTAAAGGTCTATCCAACAAGAAGATCTAACAATTGTAAATATCTATGCCCCTAACATGGGAGCAGCCAATTATATAAGCCAATTGATAACAAAAGCAAAGAAACACATCGACAACAATACAATAATAGTGGGGGACTTTAACACCCCCCTCACTGAAATGGACAGATCATCTAAGCAAAAGATCAACAAGGAAATAAAGACTAAATGACACACTGGACCAAATGGACTTCACAGATATATTCAGAACATACCATTCCAAAGCAACGGAATACACATTCTTCTCTAGTGCCCATGGAACATTCTTCAGAATAAATCACATCCTAGGTCACAAATCAGGTCTCAACCGATACCAAAAGATTGGGATCATACCCTGCATATTTTCAGACCACAAGGCTTTGAAACTAGAACTCAATCACAAGAGGAAAGTCGGAAAGAAGTCAAATACATGGAGGCTAAAGAGCATCCTACTAAAGAATGAATGGGTCAACCAGGAAATTAAAGAAGAATTTAAAAAAATTCATGGAAACCAATGAAAATGAAAACACAACTGTTCAAAATCTTTGGGATGCAGCAAAGGCAGTCCTAAGAGGAAAGTATATAGCAATACAAGCCTTTCTCAAGAAACAAGAAAGGTCTCAAGTACACAACCTAACCCTACACCTAAAAGAGCTGGAGAAAGAACAGCAAATAAAGCCTAAACCCAGCAGGAGAAGAGAAATAATAAAGATCAGAGCAGAAATCAATGAACTAGGAACCAAAAGAGCAGTAGAATAGATCAACAAAACAAGGAGCTGGTTCTTTGAAAGAATTAACAAGATTGATAAACCCCTGGCCAGACTTATCAAAAAGAAAAGACAAATGACCCAAATAAATAAAATCATGAATGAAAGAGGAGAGATCACAACCAACACCAAAGAAATACAAACAATTATAAGAACATATTATGAGCAACTATATGCCAGCAAATTAGACAATCTGGAAGAAATGGATGCATTCCTAGAGATGTATCAACTACCAAAACTGAACCAGGAAGAAATAGAAAACCTGAACAGACCTGTAACCACTAAGGAAATTGAAGCAGTCATCAAAAATCTCCCAACAAACAAAAGCCCAGGGTCAGATGGCTTCCCAGGGGAATTCTACCAAACATTTAAAGAAGAATTAATACCTATCCTTCTGAAACTGTTCCAAAAAATAGAAATGGAAGGAAAACTCCCAAACTCGTTTTATGAGGCCACCATTACCTTGATCCCCAAACCAGACAAAGACCCCATCAAAAAGGAGAATTACAGACCAATATCCTTGATGAACATGGATGCAAATATTCTCACCAAAATACTAGCCAGTAGGATACAACAGTACATTAAAAGGATTATTCACCACGACCAAGTGGGATTTATCCCTGGGCTGCAAGTTTGGTTCAACAACCACAAATCAATCAATGTGATACAATACATTAATAAAAGAAAGAACAAGAACCATATGATCCTCTCAATAGATGCAGAAAAAAGCATTTGACAAAGTACAGCATCCTTTCTTGATCAAAACTCTTCAGAGTATAGGCATAGAGGGTACATACCTCAATATCATAAAATCCATCTATGAAAAACCCACAGCGAATATCATTCTCAATGGGGAAAAACTGAGAGCTTTCCCCCTAAGGTCAGGAACATGGCAGGGATGTCCGCTATCACCACTGCTACTCAATATAGTATTAGAAGTCCTAGCCACAGCAATCAGACAACAAAAAGAAATAAAAGGCATCTGAATTGGCAAAGAAGAAGTCAAACTCTCACTCTTTGCAGATGATATGATACTTTATGTGGAAAACCCAAAGACTCCATCCCAAAACTGCTAGAACTCATACAGGAATTCAGTAAAGTGGCAGGATTTAAAATCAATGCACAGAAATCAGTGGCATTCCTATACACCAACAAGACAGAAGAAAAGAGAAATTAAGGAGTCGATCCCATTTACAATTGCACCCAAAACCATAAGATACCTAGGAATAAATATAACCAAAGAGACAAAGGATTTGTACTCAGAAAATTATAAAATACTCATGAAAGAAATTGAGGAAGACACAAAGAAATGGAAAAATGTTCCATGCTCATGGATTGGAAGAACAAATATTGTGAAGATGTCAATGCTACCTAGAGCAATCTACACATTCAATGCAATCCCTATCAAAATACCATCCACTTTTTTCCAAAGAAATGGAACAAATAATCCTAAAATTTGTATGGAACCAGAAAAGACCCCCAATAGCCAGAGGAATGTTGAAAAAGAAAAGTAAAGCCGGCGGCATCACAATCCTGGACTTCAAGCTCTATTACAAAGCTGTAATCATCAAGACAGTATGGTACTGGCACAAAAACAGACACATAAATCAATGGAACAGAACAGAGAGCCCAGAAATGGACCCTCAACTCTATGGTCAATTAATCTTCGACAAAGCAGGAAAGAATGTCCAATGGCAAAAAGACAGTCTCTTCAACAAATGGTGTTGGGAAAATTGGACAGCCACATGCAGAAGAATGAAACTGGACCATTTCCTTACACCACACACAAAAATAGACTCCAAATGGTTGAAAGACCTAAATGTGAGACAGAAGTCCATCAAAATCCTAAAGGAGAACACAGGCAGCAACCTCTTCAACCTCAGCCACAGCAACTTCTTCCTAGAAACATCGCCAAAGGCAAGGGAGGCAAGGGCAAAAATGAACTATTGGGACTTCATCAAGATAAAAAGCTTTTGCACAGCAAAGGAAACAGTCAACAAAACCAAAAGACAGCCGATAGAATGGGAGAAGATATTTGCAAATGACATATCAAATAAAGGGCTAGTATCCAAAATCTATAAAGAACTTATCAAACTCAACACCCAAAGAACAAATGATCCAATCAAGAAATGGGTAGAAGACATGAACAGACATTTTTCCAAAGAAGACATCCAAATGGCCAACAGACACATGAAAAAGTGCTCAACATCGCTCGGCATCAGGGAAATCCAAATCAAAACCTCAATGAGATACCACCTCATACCAGTCAGAATGGCTAAAATTAACAAGTCAGGAAATGAGAGATGTTGGCAGGGATGCGGAGAAAGGGGAACCCTCCTACACTGTTGGTGGGAATGCAAACTGGTGCAGCCACTCTGGAAAACAGGATGGAGGTTCCTCAAAAAGTTGAAAATAGAGCTACCAGCAATTGCACTACTGGGTATCTACCCCAAAGATACAAATGTAGGGATCCGAAGAAGTACATGCACCCCGATGTTTATAGCAGCAATGTCCACAATAGCCAAACTGTGGAAAGAGCCAAGATGTCCATTGACAGATGAATGGATAAAGAAGATGTGGTATATATATACAATGGAATATTATGTAGCCATCAAAAAGAATGAAATCTTGCCATTTGCAAAGACGTGGATGGAACTGGAGGGTATTATGCTGAGCGAAATAAGTCAATCAGAGAAAGACATGTATCATATGATCTCACTGACATGAGGAATTTTTGATCTCAGGAACAAACTGAGGGTTGCTGGAGTGGTGGAGGGTGGGAGGCATGGGGTGGCTGGGTGATGGACACTGGGGAGGGTATGTGCTATGGTGAGCCCTGTGAATTGTGCAAGACTATTGAATCACAGACCTGTACCTCTGAAACAAATAATACATTACATGTTAAAAAGAAGAAGAAGAAGATAGCAGGAGAGGAAAAATGAAGGGGGGGAAATCGGAGGGGAAGACGAACCATGAGAGCCTATGGACTGAGAAACAAACCGAGGGTTCTAGAGAGGAGGGGGTGGAGGGATGGGTTAGCCTGGGTACTAAAGAGGGCACGGTCTGCATGGAACACTGGGTGTTATACGCAAACAATGAATCATGGAATACTACATCAAAAACTAATGATGTAATGTATGGTGATTAACATAATATAATAATAAAAAATAAAATAAAATAAAATCACTCCTCAGGTTACACTTGGGTTTTGCAAGTTTCTCTAAGCAACCTGGTAAGAAGTCATCATTTGAGATGTACTTTTTGGGAAAAAAAGTTCTTTACAAATATGTTTTCCTAATAAAGGTTAGATGCATGTATAATCTGTTCATAATTGAAGACTAATTATAATTAAGATAGCACCTGATTAAGATCTGTAACTCCAGTGCTGGCACGATTAATGATATTTTCTACATTTCACATGATTTTTAGATTCACTGTACTGTGGAAGAGCACATAGCTTCTATTGATCACTTTCAGATTAGCTTTGATTTGGATTCTCTAGGACTCATTTCAAAACCATGGATATGTTTGGCTATACTGAATGGCTTCCATCTTGTTTTTGAAATTACTAACTCTACCTTCAGAATTGGAGAATCTCACACTGTTTCAAATGTGACCACTAACATGGCTTCAGGAGTATTACAGAAAATGGAAACAAATAACTCTATCACCCTCACCATTCTAAAGCCAAAACTGAATTTAAAAAGTGGACCCCATGTCCTTATAACTATCTAATTTGGGGAATAACATTGACTCCCTACATTATTTTCCAAGATGCTGAGCACCAAGTTCAATATTTCTGCCCCACTGCCCATCTCCTCAATCTCAAACCTGTGGAGGTAGGCAAATTCTCATATGACATGGTGTTATATAAAATAATCAGTATTTGACAACTCATTTCAATTTATAAATATCTTCTTTGGAATCCCTACCTTTTATAAGGTTTTCTACTTTTCTCTTTGTGTGCCACTGTAAGAATTCGATTTTAGAAAGAATCTTTGACAGTATTCATGTAATGGTGCAAATTCATTCAGTAATGGTACAAATTTCATGAAGAAAGTGCCAGCAAAACAAGCAAAGAGCTGTCAGTTAGTGTCATTACAGTTATAAGATCCATGAAGTGTAAGTGGGAAAAAATTACTGCTCCAAGTCCTGCAGAACACTATCAAGACTGCAGAATAAGGGTGCAATAATGGGTCACAGTCATGGTCAATTGGAACATTTACTTCCTTTGGGAACAACTGCACATGACATAAATTGAGCACTCTATTTTTTTTTTCAGCTATTAAATGAACTTGAATAAACCTGGATATTTTAATTGTTTCCTTACAGCACTAAGGACTATGTAAGGAATATGGAAAATTAGAACATTGGGGGATAATGTAGCAATTCTGATTCTTGCAAAGGTTTTAAAAAATTACTCCATGTAATACACTAAACAGAAAATTATCTTGATGGTGTGGATTCATTTCATTTTTTCTTCTCAACAAGATCCTATTTTGAACAGGGTGCTTAGTGGCTTGGCATGCTGCCAATATTCGAAAAAGTGGCAAACCAAATGGCACTAATAGGTGGAAACTTCCCTCAAACTGGGGGAGGGGGGGGGGGAGAAGAGCTCTTATAAGGCCCTTAGCACAAGAGGGAAACATGAGCAGAAAAATAAAAAAGGTCCTCAGGACAAAAAAACACAACAACAACAAACGAGTGAAAAAATATGGGTATAAATATTACCAAGGTAAAGAGAATCGGTTCAAAACTTGAGAGCAGCATCAATAGGAAACAGTCGAATGGGGAGCAAATTATTAACACTCAGATTCTACTCTGTTACTGCTTTATCTGCCAGCAAAACAGCTCTAGGTGTCTATCATTCAGTCATTCTGTCACCATAGATTTATGTGTTGAACTGTACTAGGCACCAAGGATGTAGTGGTAAACAAGAAAAAAGTACAGCAGTGAAAGAAACAGAAATAGGAGATGAGATGGGTTGTTAATGCTTCACTGGGGATGAATACAGGTTGCCATGGTAGATTGTAGGAGTATAAACCCCAGGTTTGGGATGTCAGAGGAAAATCAGTGAATAGTTCAAGCATGTAGAAATACATGTGTAAACATCCAAGAGACAGAGAAAGAGAGAGAGGAAAGGAGTATATTGTGGCCAGAGCTTTAAGTTTGATGAGAGTGGCAGAAGGAAAGGTAAGAGAGACAAGAAGTGAGAGAGTAGCATGGAATTCTTCAACTGTAAATCTCAGGAACCAAATTCAACATAATGTAAACAAGAAAAAAGAAAATTATTGATGTTGGGATATCTTAGGCATAAGTTGAACAATCATCCATGGGAAGGGGGGGAGCACATTTGGGTCTTAAACAGCTAGAAGGAGGTTGAATACCATCAAAACTATCTTTAGCTTCATCTCAGCTCTTTCTTCCAATTGGCTTCGTTATTTTCATCATTTTGGCCCAGTAGCAGAAACATGGACACCAACAGCCCTCCAGTTTTCTATGGAGGCTTCAAACTTTAGAGATTAAAATGGATTCTTTTTCTTAGTTTCAGCTTCAGAATTTTGGGAAAAGTACATTGAAACATTCCTTCCTTATTCCCTTTAGTTCACTCTTCTGCATGTGTGTTACCGTAGGAAAAAAGGCACTGTTTCATGTGTTGAGCCGATCTGATGGACAAGACAGATAAACTCATGCTCTCGTGGAGCTCACATTCTAGCGGGAGAGAAGAGGCAGGAAAGAAGCAAACTAATCCATGAACAATGCAATTTTAGGTGGTGGTAAGTTTCAGGGAAGAAATAAAATGGAAAGGTGGTGGAGTGATTGATTGAATTAAGGAGGGGGAAATTAGTGAGCATCACCACAGAGGTAAGGTCTGAACCGATCTGAGTTGAGTAAGAGTCAGCCTCTGGGAATATCAAGAGGGGAAGCATTTTGGACAAAGGAAATAGCAAATGCAAAGGTCCAAATAAAGGAGATACATGGCATGTTCAAGGAGCAAAAAGAAGGCCAGCAAAGCCAGGGTAGTGAATGAAGGGAAGGGTGGTGGGTGATTACTCAAAGACTAGATCAGGAGCCAGAGTGTACACACTTAGGAGGCCTGGTAAAGTCAATTTCATTCTAAGTGAATTGGGAAAACATCTTAGATGACAGGATGAGGAGAGAGAGGAAAAGCAGGAAACCAATTATGAAGCTTTGGCAGTAATTCAGGCAGAAGATGTTGGAGCTTGAACTGTGGTAACATTAGTGGAAATGGAGAGGAGTGGATGGATTTGGGAAAAAATCAGGGAAATAGGGTCAAAAGAGCTTGATGATGGATTAGATGCAAAAGGGTAAGGGAGAGAGAAAATTCTTAGGTTTATAGCATAAGTGAGCAACTGTGTAGGTGGGGATACCATTTACTAAAATGGAAAATTCCAGATTAGCAGGGTATTTTTTAGGGAGTGGGCTGGGTGGTAGCAGAAGTTGTATTTGGGCTATATTAGGTTGGGTTATATTACGCATTCAAGAAAGTCATTAAAAACTTAGATAGATCCACCCTTGGAACCTAAAACTGTGAGTATAGGTTCACATTTTCCTGTACTTGTTAAGTCTAAAACAATAGTAACTATATCTTTTGGGCTAAGGAGGGGCAACTCTTTCCAAAAAAAAAAAAAAAAGGTAAGGAATTGGTGGCAAATACATATGCCAAACCCAAATGTATACACATACATGCACACACACGTACATATATATGCGTGTATACACACATATACATATTTATGTATATACTCCACAGATACACACACTTATATTATGGCTGTTTATCTTATCTATATCCATGTATCAGTATGTGAATGCCATTTGGACTACAGCAGGCGCATGGCTCACATTGGAAGCAGAAAGGGAAGAAGCATTGACTTCTCCCCTTTCTGCTGAACAGTCCTTTGTCCAGGGACAGTCCCTTGTCCAGGGACTGAACAAGCCTACGTGCCCCTTGTCTGTCAGCCATTCAAGTCAGCAATCCACCCTTAAATCAGAAGTTGTCGCAGTGATGGGGGAGGGGGGTATTAGATGAAATAAATATATACTGAACATCTACTATATGCTAAATTGTGTACATATCTTTTTCTACGTGATTACAGGTAACCAAATTGAAAAGTTCTGTCCTTCATCGTCTTTAAAACATCTCCCCTCATCCAAAGAGATAAAAAAAAAAAGGAAAAGAAAAGAAAAAATCACCCTTGCCAAAAAGATGGTTACCATTTCAAATCCTGAGGACTTGTCAGGAATGTCCTAAGAGTCAACTCTTTCTGCCTCATCCACCAAGGACATTTATAATTCTGACAAGACATCTCTGTCTTTCAGAACATCCCTGCAGGAGGTTGTCAACTTTAAAAAATGGTGCACTAAATAGAAGGGGGGAAAGTAGTTAGTGTGCTTGTTTTCATGGACTAAAGTCCATAGAAAATTTCTGGACTCCTCCCCAAACGCCATCGACAACTGGTATGACATGTAATTCCTGCTGGCTCCTTTTATTTTCAAGAACATTTCTTGTCCTTAGAAATCTCTCTAATGAATGCTCTTGGGATTGATTATTCTCTCCCCTGGCAATCCCTTTTGCATTTGTGTAATTCAATTAGATGACATATGTTAAGTATCTATATTTGTGCTTACTGCGTAATAGTTGTTTAACTGGTGGTAGCAAATTGTTAAACGTGTGGTTAGAGTCACTTGCTTAGATTTAAGATTTTTGATTTTATAAAAGCTGATTTCCCAACTACAGATTTTACGCCCTGTGTTATCTCATAAATGTTGGAGATTTATAATTTCTGCCTATTTTGAGTCTATCTATGTTAATCATCATTGCTCTTTCAGAACTTTTCCTGAAAGAGCCCATGGTGGAAACCTATATATATTTCATTTTGCAGGCATTGATTCCCAGTGCCCAGTTCAATGCCATACGAGAGAGAATGCTAAAGTTATCTCTTTACCTGGAAAGAGCCAGAAAATGATTGGTTTCTTACTGTATAAATCTTTCTTTGCTTTTTCCTTATAATAAAAATCAGATTTTAATCATATTTTAGAACAGAAACTTGTCATTTCCCTTCAAAGGAACTTTTATCAAGGTAAAAATAATAGATTGTCACCATAAGAAACATGGAAAACATAAAACATGAAAAATCTGAAAGTATCATTTACACCAAACTTCTTCTGGTTCAGGCTTGCACCGAGTTCTCCTGGCCCCTATGCTTCGGAGTGAACTCAGTGGAGTGCCACGGGACATAGCGCACTCTGTCTTTTGACAGATGGGTGCCTAAGAAATGTGTACTTTTAACTGTGTTCACATTACAAAGCCATAACTCCTGTTTTGATAGCCAAGTTTTGTAACCGTTCACTTCAGATATCGCATTAGGAATTCATTTTTGACCTGACAGTCTGTGCCAGTATTTAGTTTTGCCAAGTTTGGCTTGCTAAAGTGGAAACTATAAACTTCATATTACAAGTGACAGTCGTTAACTTGACTAAGAGAATGATTCTAATGTGTGATACGTTTTGCTTATATAAAGATGCACCAAAAATCCTTTTCTAAAAATAGTTAAGACTTTACTTAACAGTAAGATTATATAGTTAATAGCACTGTACAGCACATTTACAAGTTGCTAACAGAGTAGGTCTTAAAAGTTCTCACCACAAGAAACACAAATTTGTAACGTGTGGTGATGGTTGTTAAGGAGACATAATGTGATCATTTTGCAATACACACAAATATTGAATCCTTATGTTGTACACCCAAAACTAATATAATGTTATATGTTCATTATATCCCCCCAAAATAATAAGATAATAAATAAAAGGAGATTTGTTTCAGCAAGATTCAGATGTAGAAAGGATTAACAGAGTGTGTGATACGCATAGTTCCAAAGTAACAATTCCTTGCAGATATTAATTGACTAGATGATTTAAGTACATTTTTAAGAATTCTTCTTAGAGGGGCGCCTGGGTGGCTCTGTCAGTTAAGCATCTGCCTTCAGCTCAGGTCATGATCCCAGGGTCCTGGGATCGAGCCCTGCATCGGGCTCCCTGCTCAGCTGGAAGCCTGTTTCTCTCTCTCCCACTCCCCCTGCTGTGTTCCCTCTCTCGCTGTGTCTCTCTCTGTCAAGTAAATAAATAAAATCTTAAAAAAAAAAAGAATTCTTCTTAGATTTGTGCATATTTATAACAGTAAACACATTTAATGTGTGTGAATTCCATGCATCTAGACTTGGGTCAATTCTACATCAAGAGTTCTCATTCTACTACTTACAAACAAGTGAGGATTCTATAGCCATAGTTACAGAACTGTTGTATCAGAGAAGCAGTAATAGCCTATTTAGCTCTTTACCTTAATACATCTTAGGACGTAGGGACCCATATGTGAATTTGCCAGCCTTTAAATAAAGGGAAAGTTTCTTTCTGCAGCATTTGAATTAGCTGCTGCTACTAATATTCCACTTCTGTTATAGGGGGTGAAAATGAATTGAGCTCTGGAATATACACTCTCATGGACAATAGTGACAACAACAAAAATACTTTATAATTAGATTACCAGCTAAGATGCTATCTGGAGATTAGAACTGAAAGCTTATTGCAGATAAAGGCGGGGCCAGGTCCTCTTATGGAATGCATTTGAATGAATATTTATCAAATACACGAATGCTATGAAATATTGTTTTTCTTGTTCTTTTTTTTCCCCCTCTAGGTGGCTTTCATTCTTAGCAGCAGCATGGATAACAGTAACCTCCTAAATTTTCTTTGACTGACCATTGCTGATCTTCACCAGGACACAAAGTGGAAAATTAACTTGAAGAATGTTCATTAAATTTGGTCCTTCCGAATTTATGGACTTAAAACAGACAACCAACATACCAAAACCAGGAATAGGATCACAAATTATCAGAGTGAAGCAATTTAGAATTGACGTAACTGCAAGAGAAGCTAATTATCAGCAGAAGCAGCTAATTCAAATGCTACAGATTATCACTTTTCCTGCAGGTTGACACTTTCATGCTTTAGGTCACCAAATAGTAACAGATATACTAAAGTAAGAAGTTAATATGTTATTACTGATCCCTTAAAACAGTAATTTTATAACTATGGTTATGTAGTTCTATGGCTTGGAGGTAAAGAAAAAAGAGCATGCATTTTATGTATTTCAATAGGTAAGATTGGTAAAATAAAAGCAAAAGTAAGAAAGATGAAGAATAGTGTAGAAGAATAACATTGTAGAATTCTATTCAATTATATTCTATAGAATTGTATTCTATTATATAGACTATATATTTTTTCTATTGTACATATTCCATTATAATCCCATTTTTATTTATACTTATATTTATAACCCCATGTTTTAAAACATGTTATAAATTTTTATGTTATCTCATAGAACTAATCTACTTCCCCCCCATCTGGGCTATACATTATCCCAGCACACAATCTCTAGGCACTGGGTAAAATAGTGTTGTCTCTGCACCTGTTGGCTTTGAAATTATACAGTATGGCTCCAAATCCTGATTCTGCCACTTATTCTGTACGATTTTGGACAATTTCCTTAAAACTCTCTGTACTCAACTGTCCTCAACTGTAAAATAGGAATAGAAGACTCCATACCTCACAGCATTGTCGGGAAGATTAAATAATTAACACATCAAAAGGTGTAGAACCACTTGACATTGTATGCTCAGTGATTGTTATCTTACAGAAATTATTGGGTATTATTTTCACAAAATAAAGGCATGATTAAAATTTTTAATTTATATATAATGCCTAGAAAAAGCGTTTATGGTAGAATATTTTGGTATATTTGGTCAGTATTTTAAGATAGTTTTACACTGTAACTCCCTAATTTGACATTGTGGAATGCAATATTCGACCAATTACTTCTGCCTATGTTTTTTAGAATTCCAAGATTAAAGTGTCCTGCGGAAATTCTTTTGTTTAATAGAGGTATTAGTAGAAAGGAAGAAGTCCCCGTGTCAGAACACAATAATTCTTTAGGCGGTCCATGGGTCATACTTGTCACAGAATAATTTAAGTGTCAAACTCAGAGATTGGATCCAACCCCTTGATTTTATAAATGAGAAAACAGAATCAGAGAGATTAAACACTTTACCCAGAGTCACTCAGCTGGTTACTGAGAGGCAGCAGGTCATCATTTATTAAGAACATTTTATCAGTAACTGGATGATGTCCAGCAAATTTTGCAACCTGCCTGGGTCCCCTTGTTCCCATTGGTACAATAAGTAATACCTAACAATACAGTTGTTGGAAAGATGGGAATATAGATTGTATGGGTAACACACGAGCTTTCATGTGGCTTCATGCCTTCCTGAGACCAAGAGAAGAAAAGGAGAGCATTCCTTGCCAAATAGAGAAGTAAGTGAGTGCAGATTATCAACATTGCCGAAAAAGGAATGTTGCGGGTGGTTCAGTCGGTTAAGCATCTGCCTTAGGCTCAGGTCATGATCCCAGGGTCCTGGGATCCAGCCCTGCACAGGGCTCTCTGCTCAGCGGCGAGCCTGCTTCTCCTTCTCCCTCTGCCCCTCCCCCCACTTATGCTCTCTCTCACTTGCTCTCCCTCAAATAAATAAATAAAATCTTTTTTAAAAATGTAAAAGGAGGGCGCCTGGGTGGCTCAGTTGGTTAAGCGACTGCCTTCGGCTCAGGTCATGATCCTGGAGTCCCGAGATCGAGTCCCACATCGGGCTCCCTGCTCAGCAGGGAGTCTGCTTCTCCCTCTGACCCTCCCCCCTCTCATGTGCTCTCTCTCATTCTCTCTCAAATAAATAAATAAAATCTTAAAAAAAATAATAATAAAAATTAAAAAAATAAAAAATAAAAAATGTAAAAGGAATGCTGCAAGCTGTCAGCAGAAAACAAGGGATACATGGAATTGCTCTAGCAGTTCGTACACCTAAGAAACGAGACTTTCACATTCTTTCCACAGACATTTACCACGCACTTACAAGGTGTGGATACTGTTCTAGATGCCAGATATACAGCAGTGAACAAAACACAAAATGTCTATGGATCTTGCATTCCGGTGACAGGGAGAGAGACCATAAACAAACAAATAAGAAAATGAGATTATGTGTTAAAATGGGACAACTGCTCAGAGGAAAACAAGGCAGAGAAAGGTAACAAGGAGTTACTGTGCCTGGGGAGGAAGAGAAGATGGATTTTAAACCAGATGCTCAAAGAACATAAGGTTCCTTGAGCAAACCGCTTTGGAAGTGATCGTTTTACAAGGGAGGGAAATGATCTCTCTCAGAAAGATGGAAAAATCCCTGGCTTCCAATGTATTTAGGGTTTTATCTACAAGAATATTTATCACAGCTTTATTTTTATAATAGCAAGAAAACAGAAATAACATAAAGCCCCAACCGAAGAGTTTGTTAAATAAAATGTGGATGGAAAAAAAATTACATAATCTTTTAAAATTGTGTTGTGAAAGAAAATGTAACGACATGGGTTTGTGTTGCATAGCTTCAAAAATATATATGCCATATGGTCCTGATTTCTTCAGTATATTTTCCTCAAATGAGAAAGAATGCAATAGAATTTCATAAAATGTTGATAGGATTCATATCAAGGAGATGTGACAGAGATTTTTAGGGTTTTTTTTAACTTTTTCCCCCCTACATTTTATATTAGAAACAAGTACTGATTTGTGGTAAAATAAAAATAATAATAACAATAATACATAAAAAATAATTCAACTGAAAGGATGTAGAAACTAGAACTCTTATAAGCATCTTCATAAGGTGTAGAGAGAATCTTATCAAAGTTAAAGATGACATAATCTGAAAAGATGAGTTTAGGTGCACATGAGGAACCCAAATTAGAAATTATTTTGACAAACCAGAACAAGGGCCAAAGACATCGAGATGAACTTTATTAAAAATAAATTTGTAATCTCCATTTGGGTTTTTAAAAAATCAGTTAAAGAGGTACAGAGCTGGGGGACCCATTTGACAACAGCTCAGGCAAGGAAGGGCCCGAGCGTGTTAATGACCACAAGCTCAACATGAGCTCGGAGTGTGACACAGCGGCTTCAAAGCTAACGAATTCCTACATTAATTAATATGCTTCTGGTGTCAGCGCTGGAGACGGAACTGTCCCTCCGTAGACTACAATGGTCAGATAAAACCGGGAGAGGAAACCCTCTCACCACTTCTTGCTTCTGTCCCTCACAGCACTGATCACACTTGCAGCTCACTAATTTATGCAATTGCTGGTTTCGCAACTGTTGACTCTGCTGGCCTCTAAGCTCCCTGAGGACAGACTGTCGCTTCACAGTTTACTGCTTTATCTCCAGTGTCTAATGTTGGCACTCACGAAAAATGGGGGGCTGCTGTCCTAATATTGGCAGATCCAGTCATCTCATTTATTTATTCCAGTTAACATCACTTACATTGTGTTTCTATGTACCAGGCATAAGTCTAAGTCCTTTGCACACAGATATTAATTCATTAATCTTCATTGCAACCGTGTGAGGCACTTCGATATGAACACTGGACACTGCGATATAGAGAGGTTAAGAAATGTGCCCAAGTCGGGCAGCGTTGAAATCTGAACCCAGACACTCTACACTCTGCCGACTGTCAAAAACAAAACTCGGAAAAAAAAAAACTATGCCCCATCTGTATGAGGTTGACCAGGAAAGGAATTCTAAGAAACATATCATATTGAAATCTTTGAAAGAAATGGACTGATTGAGGCTAAAAACAAACCAAGAAGCAGAGGTGATATGATCACTTGACTTCAAATTGAGAAGAGCTTCCATGTGAAGCAAAAAAGTAATGATGAAAATGAATGAAATCCCCTATGTTCAGTATGAATCTACATCCTGATTTACCAGGGCATCCCGGTTCATGCCTATTGTAGCAATGCAGTTATAAACAGCATTCTCGTTCATTCTTAAAATATTCCAAATTAGACTATCAATTATTATCTGCTCACCAAGCTTATGGCTTAAAGGAAGATTTCACATTCTTAGGACATTTGATCTTTACAAAAGTCCTGTGTAGTTGGTTTGTATTAATATCATTATACTATTCCCCATTCTTCAGCCAGAAAAAAACCACAGAATTGTTCCAAAACACACTGCGAGTTAGTGGCAGAGCTGTGATTTGAACCCAGATCATCTGATTAGAACTGCACACTTTTTCTCTATCTCTCTGCTGAGTAACTGAACTTATTCTGTATTGCCACAGAGTGCAGAGCTAGGACAAATGGGTAGAAATTCCTAAGAAAGGATTCATCCCCAAATGAAGTACCACACTTAAAAAACTGAATGAGGGGCGCCTGGGTGGCTCAGTTGGTTAGGCAACTGCCTTCGGCTCAGGTCATGATCCTGGAGTCCCGGGATCGAGTCCCACATTGGGCTCCCTGCTCAGTGGGGAGTCTATGTCTCTCTCTGACCCTCCCCCCTCTCATGCTCTCTCTCTCTCATTCTCTCTCTCAAATAAATAAAATCTTTAAAAAAATAAAAATGAAAATAAAAAACTGAATGAATGAGCTTCCTAATCAATCAGAAATCTGCCAGGAACTGCCCAAGCCCAGGACTAAATGGGCATGGGACAAGGGTTTTACAAAGGGGATCACCTGCACCAATAGGGACCTATGAGCTTCTCGGAATGTGGGACATCGATTTTTGGTGGACAATGAATCATTAGCAGATCACGAAATGATTTCCCACACTATGTGGACATAGTATTCAAAATCACTAACATGGCTAATGAGACCCTTTGATTCCCTTTTCAATTATAGTTTTAATCTTTCCAACTGCCTACAGGAAAGCCTCAGATTGGTACCAATATACCTTTAATACTACTGAAACAAGCTAACCCACCTTTCAACCAAGAGAGCAATAGGTTCTAAGCTTTCAGAGGCAATAATATCCATTGAAGTAGATCTGACACTATTGTTCTATCTTCGTGGAACATATTCTAATTTTGGATTTCATTTTATTGCAGTGACATATATTTTTCCTTTAAAAATACATCTAATAAGTGAGTCAACTTAAGTAAAAACATTAACTAATTTATATTAGTTATGTATGGTAGACAAAAAAACAGATCCTCCTCCAAAGATGTCTACATCCTAATTCCCATAATCTATGTGTATGTTACTTTATATGGCAACAGAAAAGTTGCAAATGGAACTAGGGCTAAGGACCTTGAGATGGGGAGATTATCCTGAATTATCTGAATGTGCCCAATCTCAACACATGAGTCCTTAAAAGCAAGAAACTTTTCTCAGCCGTAATCAGAAAGAGACAGGAGGATGGAAGAGGGTCTAAAAGATGCAGTGCAAGGATATGCATTGTCTCCTAGGGCCTCCAGAAAGTAACGCAGCCCTGCCAAACCTTGACTTTACCTTATGAAAGCCATGGCCAACTTTTGACTATAAGACATAGAAGACAACTAATTTGTATTGTGTAAGCCACCAATTTCATGGCAATTTTTTACAGCAGCAAAAGGAAACTAAAAGAGAAGGGTACAGGGAGAGGCAAAAACTGTGAGAATGTTTGAATAATTGACGTTTAGAAAATAATCCTTCTAGATGGCTTATAATGTTCCTTCCAATTCTGAGATGTTCTGGTAACATTCTGTCAACTATCAGATTTCCGTACCTCCTGATGGCTAATTTAGTGTTTCCTGTGCTTTAATAGACATTCCAAAAAGTAATTTAAAAACAGTGAGAATGATTCATGAAACATATTCTCGTTTGGGAAAAAGTACAGCAGTTTTTTTTTTCAGGGATGTAGTGTTGGAGATGTATGTATGACAATCTTATAATCACATTATTTTCATGTGGATTCCCTTGATGTTGAGAGTTATCCACTTGTTCTACATTAGTGAGTTTTATTATCCACACATCACAATGCTTTTCTTTAAAAAACATTGGGTATTCTCAATTTACAGATTAATCTAAGGATCTTTCTGCTCCCCTTGATATGAAAAGCAATTAAACTGTCCCAATAAAACAGAAGTTGTGTTTGATGGCATCTGGTTAGTCAGTTTTACACTGTAGGAGAAAACAATCAGATTTAACCAAGTCTATTTGCTCCAAGATGTTTTGTTCTGCCATTCTGAAAATTCACAGCCTACAAAGTCATGTTTGAATATATTGATATTTGATATATCTGGTACAAGCAATAATTAACCACTCACCACTCATCCTGTCTCTTTTGACTTGATCACGCATGTTAAGATATATGAAAATGTCTTTGGGAGAGAAATAAGTATTAATAAAAGACAGCGGGATATGCGTGCGCTCCATATAATGTGATTGATTATACGTTATACATGTAATCCGTAGACCAATAAAGCAGGACACGCATATAGTCCGTGAATACATAATCAGAGTCATTAAAAGAGAGCTTGCCATCTCATAATGTTAATCAAATGCTATTTGTTTGGTTTTTTTTTTTGAATGTCTGAGTTTTAATTTTTTTTGTTCTTATGTTAATCCCCATACATTACATCATTAGTTTTAGATGAAGTGTTCCATGATTCATTGTTTGTGCATAACACCCAGTGCTCCATGCAGAATGTGCCCTCCTCAATACCCACCACCAGGCTAACCCATCCTCCCACCTCCCTCCCCTCTAGAACCCTCAGTTTGTTTTTCAGAGTCCATCGTCTCTCATGGTTCGTCTACCCCTCCGATTTCCCCCGCTTCATTCTTCCCCTCCCGCTACCTTCTTCTTCTTCTTTTTTTTTTTCCTTAACATATATTGCATTATTTGTTTCAGAGGTACAGATCTGAGATTCAACAGTCTTGCACAATTCACAGCGCTTACCAGAGCACATACCCTCCCCAGTGTCTATCACCCAGTCACCCCATCCCTCTCACCCCACCCCCCACTCCAGCAACCCTCAGTTTGTTTCCTGCAATTAAGAATTCCTCATATCAGTGAGATCATATGATACATGTCTTTCTCTGTTTGACTTATTTCACTCAACATAATACCCTCCAGTTACATCCACGTCGTTGCAAATGGCAAGATCTCATTCCTTTTGATGGCTGCATAATATTCCATTGTAAATATATACCACATCTTCTTTATCCATTCATCTGTTGATGGACATCTTGGCTCTTTCCACAGTTTGGCTATTGTGGACATTGCTGCTATAAACATCGGGGTGCACGTACCCCTTCGGATCCCTACTTTTGTATCTTTGGGGTAAATACCTAGTAGTGCAATTGCTGGATCATATGGTAGTTCTATTTTCAACTTTTTGAGGAACCTCCATACTGTTTTCCAGAGTGGCTGCACCAGCTTGCATTCCCACCAACAGTGTAGGAGGGTTCCCCTTTCTTCGCATCCCCGCCAACATCTGTCATTTCCTGACTTGTTCATTTTAGCCATTCTGACTGGTGTGAGGTGGTATCTCATTGAGGTTTTGATTTGGATTTCCCTGATGCCGAGCGATATTGAGCACTTTTTCATGTGTCTGTTGGCCATTTGGATGTCTTCTTTGGAAAAATGTCTGTTCATGTCTTCTGCCCATTTCTTGATTGGATTCTTTGTTCTTTGGGTGTTGAGTATGATGAGTTCTTTATAGATTTTGGATACTAGCCCTTTATCTGATATGTCATTTGCAAATATCTTCTCCCATTCTGTTGGTTGTCTTTTGGTTTTGTTGACTGTTTCCTTTGCTGTGCAAAAGCTTTTTATCTTGATGAAGTCCCAATAGTTCATTTTTGCCCTTGCTTCCCTTGCCTTTGGCGATGTTTCTAGGAAGAAGTTGTTTCGGCTGAGGTCGAAGAGGTTGCTGCCTGTGTTCTCCTTTAGGATTTTGATGGACTCCTGTCTCACATTGAGGTCTTTCAACCATTTGGAGTCTATTTTTGTGTGTGGTGTAAGGAA